>NC_050450.1:19208409-19454231 GCF_903995425.1 Onychomys torridus | reverse complement strand
ATCCCTTCTTATAAGGACCCAGGCCTCTTAAGTGTCAGGGATAAGCCCAGGCCCTCATCTCTTCTTGTTGGGCCCAGGCCTCTTCAGAGTCAGAGACAGGCCCAGGCCCATATCTCTTCTTGGAAGGGCCCAGGCCTCTTCAGTCTAGGGGTAGGCCCAGGCCCACATCTCTTCTTCTAAGGGCCCAGGCCTCTTCATGGTATGGGATAGCCCCACTCTAACATCTCTTCTTGTAAGTGCCCAGGACTCTAAGGGTCTTGGGCAGGCCCAGGCCCCCATCTCTTCTTGTTGGGCCCACTCATCTTCAGTGTAAGGCTTAGCCCAGGACCAAATCTCTTCTTCTAAGGGCCCAGGCTACTTCAGTCTTAGGGTGTAGGCCCAGGCCCACATCTCTTCTTGTAAGGGCCCAGGCCTATTCTCAGTAATGGATAAACCCTGGCACACATCCCTTCTTCTTGGTGCCAGGCCTCTTCATGGTAAGGGATAGGCCCAGGCCCACATCTCTTATTGTTTGGAGTCAAACATCTTCAGACCAGGGATTGGCCCAGGCCTCTTCAGGGGAAGCAGCAGGCCCAGGCCCACATCTCTTCTTGTAAAGGCCAAGGCCTTGTCAGTCTCAGGGGCAGGCCCAGGCCCTCATCTCTTCTTGTTGGGCCCAGGCGTTTTCAGGGTCAGGGATAGGCCCAGTCCAACATGTATTCTTCTTTGGACCTAAACATCTTCATGCCCAGTAATTGGCCAATGCCACTTCAGGGGCAGGGGCAGGCACAGGTCCAGATCTCTTGTTGTAAGGGCCCGGCTTCTTCATGGGAAGGGATAAGTCCAGGGCCACATCTCTTCTGTAAGGGCCCAGGGCTCTTCCTGGTATGGGATAGTGCCAGGCTAACATCTGTTCTTGAAAGGGCCCAGGCCTCTTCAGGGTCAGGGGTAGGCCCAGGCCCTCATCTCTTATGTTTTGAGCCAAACATCTTCAGACCAGGATTATCTCTCTCTTAAGAAGGGATTGGGGCCTGAGCCAAAGCCTTACCCTGAAGAGGCCTGGGCCCTTAGAAGAGGAGATGAGGGCCTTGGCCTACCCAAGACCCTTAGAGGCCAGGGCCCAACCGGAAGAGATGAGGGCCTGGTCCTGCCCCTGAGACTGACAAGGCCTTGGCCTTTACAAGAAGAGATGTGGGCCTGGGCCTGCTGCTTCCCCTGAAGAGGCCTGGGCCAATCCCTGGTCTGAAGATGTTTGGCTCCAAACAATAAGAGATGTGGGCCTGGGCCTATCCCTTACCATGAAGAGGCCTGGCACCAAGAAGAAGGGATGTGTGCCAGGGTTTATCCATTACTGAGAATAGGCCTGGGCCCTTACAAGAAGAGATGTGGGCCTGGGCCTACCCGTAAGACTGAAGTAGCCTGGGCCCTTAGAAGAAGAGATTTGGTCCTGGGCTAAGCCTTACACTGAAGATGAGTGGGCCCAACAAGAAGAGATGGAGGACTGGGCCTGCCCAAAACCCTTAGAGTCCTAGGCACTTACAAGAAGAGATGTTAGAGTGGGGCTATCCCATACCATGAAGAGGCCTGGGTCCTTAGAAGAAGAGATGTGGGCCTGGGCCTACCCCTAAGACTGAAGAGGCCCGGGCCCTTCCAAGAAGAGATATGGGCCTGGGCCTGTCTCTGACTCTGAAGAGGCCTGGGCCCAACAAGAAGAGATGAGGGCCTGGGCTTATCCCTGACACTTAAGAGGCCTGGGTCCTTATAAGAAGGGATTGGGGCCTGAGCCAAAGCCTTACCCTGAAGAGGCCTGGGCCCTTAGAAGAGGAGATGAGGGCCTTGGCCTACCCAAGACCCTTAGAGGCCAGGGCCCTTCCAAGAATAGATATGGGCCTGGGCCTGTCTCTGACTCTGAAGAGGCCTGGGCCCAACAAGAAGAGATGAGGGCCTGGGCTTATCCCTGACACTTAAGAAGCCTGGGTCCTTATAAGAAGGGATTGGGGCCTGAGCCAAAGCCTTACCCTGAAGAGACCCGGGCCCAAGAAGAGGAGATGAGGGCCTGGGCCTACCCAAGACCCTTAGAGGCCAGGGCCCAACCGGAAGAGATGAGGGCCTGGGCCTGCCCCTGAGACTGACAAGGCCTTGGCCTTTACAAGAAGAGATGTGGGCCTGGGCCTGCTGCTTCCCCTGAAGAGGCCTGGGCCAATCCCTGGTCTGAAGATGTTTGGCTCCAAACAATAAGAGATGAGGGCCTGGGCCTACCCCTGACCCTGAAGAGGCCTGGGCCCTTACAAGAACAGATGTTAGCCTGGCACTATCCCATACCAGGAAGAGCCCTGGGCCCTTACAGAAGAGATGTGGCCCTGGACTTATCCCTTACCATGAAGAAGCCGGGCCCTTACAACAAGAGATCTGGACCTGTGCCTGCCCCTGCCCCTGAAGTGGCATTGGCCAATTACTGGGCATGAAGATGTTTAGGTCCAAAGAAGAATACATGTTGGACTGGGCCTATCCCTGACCCTGAAAACGCCTGGGCCCAAAAAGAAGAGATGAGGGCCTGGGCCTACCCCTGAGCCTGAAGGTGCCTGGGCCCTACCAAAAGAGATGTGAGTCTGGGCCTACCTCTGACCCTGAGATGCCCGGGCCCAACAAGCAGAGATGAGGGCCTGGGCCTACCCCCGAGACTGAAGAGGCCTGGGCCCTTACAAAAAGAGATGTGGGCCTGGGCCTATCCCTGACTCTGAAGAGGCCTGGGCCCAACAAGAAGATATGAGGGCCTGGGCCTACCCCACACCCTGAGATGCCTGGGCCCAACAAGAAGAGATGAGGGCCTGGGCCTACCCCTGAGACTGAAAAGGCCTGGGCCCTTACAAGAAGAGTTGTGAGCCTGGGCCTATCCCTTACCATGAAGAGGCCTGGGCCCTTACAAGAAGAGATGTGGGCCTGGGCCTATCCTATACACTGAAGAGGCCTGGGCCAATCCCTGGCCTGAAGATGTTTGGTACCAAACAATAAGAGATGAGGGCCTGGGCCTGCCCCTGAGACTGACAAGGCCTTGGCCTTTACAAGAAGAGATGTGGGCCTGGGCCTGCTGCTTCCCCTGAAGAGGCCTGGGCCAATCCCTGGTCTGAAGATGTTTGGCTCCAAACAATAAGAGATGTGGGCCTGGGCCTATCCCTTACCATGAAGAGGCCTGGCACCAAGAAGAAGGGATGTGTGCCAGGGTTTATCCATTACTGAGAATAGGCCTGGGCCCTTACAAGAAGAGATGTGGGCCTGGGCCTACCCCTAAGACTGAAGTAGCCTGGGCCCTTAGAAGAAGAGATTTGGTCCTGGGCTAAGCCTTACACTGAAGATGAGTGGGCCCAACAAGAAGAGATGGGGGCCTGGGCCTGCCCAAGACCCTTAGAGTCCTGGGCACTTACAAGAAGAGATGTTAGAGTGGGGCTATCCCATACCATGAAGAGGCCTGGGCCCTTAGAAGAAGAGATGTGGGCCTGGGCCTACCCCTAAGACTGAAGAGGCCCGGGCCCTTCCAAGAAGAGATATGGGCCTGGGCCTGTCTCTGACTCTGAAGAGGCCTGGGCCCAACAAGAAGAGATGAGGGCCTGGGCTTATCCCTGACACTTAAGAGGCCTGGGTCCTTATAAGAAGGGATTGGGGCCTGAGCCAAAGCCTTACCCTGAAGAGGCCTGGGCCCAAGAAGAGGAGATTAGGGCCTGGGCCTACCCAAGATCCTTAGAGGCCTGGGCCCAACAGGAAGAGATGAGGGCCTGGGCCTACCCCTTACTGAGAAGAGGCCTGGGCCCTTACAAGAAGAGATGTGGGCCTGGGCCTAAGCCTTACCCTGAAGATGAGTGGGCCCAACAAGAAGAGATGGGGGACTGGGCCTGCCCAAGACCCTTAGAATCCTGGGCACTTACCAGAAGAGCTGTGGGCCTGGGCCTACCCCTAAGACTGAAGAGGCCTGGTACCTTACAAGAAGAGATATGGGCCTGGGCCTCCCCCTGTCCCTGAAGAGAACTGGACCCTTACAAGACGAGATGTGTGCCTGGGCCTATCCCATACCGTAAAGAGGCCTGTGCCCTATCAAGAAGAGATGTGGGCATGGGCCAACTCCTTACCCTCAATAGGCCTGGGACCAAGAAGAGGAGATGAGGGCCTAGGCATACCCAAGACCATTAGAGGCATGGACCCAACAGGAAGAGATGAGGGCCAGGGCCTGCCCCTGAGACTGACAAGGCCTTGGCTTTTACAAGAAGTGATGTGGGCCTGGGCCTGCCCCTGACCCTGAGGAGGCCTGGGCCCAACAAGAAGAGATGAGGGCCTGGGCCTATCCCTGACCCTGAAGAGGCCTGGGCCCTTACAAGAACAGATGTTAGCCTGGCACTATCCCATTCCAGGAAGAGCCCTGGGCCCTTACAGAAGAGATGTGGCCCTGGACTTATCCCTTACCATGAAGAAGCCGGGCCCTTACAACAAGAGATCTGGACCTGTGCCTGCCCCTGCCCCTGAAGTGGCATTGGCCAATTACTGGGCATGAAGATGTTTAGGTCCAAACAAGAATACATGTTGGACTGGGCCTATCCCTGACCCTGAAAACGCCTGGGCCCAACAAGAAGAGATGAGGGCCTGGGCCTACCCTTGAGCCTGAAGGTGCCTGGGCCCTTACCAAAAGAGATGTGAGTCTGGGCCTACCCCTGACCCTGAAGAGGCCTGGACCCAAAAGCTTTACCCTGAAGAGGAGTGGGCCCAACAATAAGAGATGAGGGCCTGGGCCTCTCCAAGACCCTTAGAGGCCTGGGCCCTTACAAGAAGAGATGTGGGCCTGGGCCTTCCCCTAAGATTGAAGAGGCCCTGGCCCTTAACAGAAGAGTTGTGAGCCTGGGCCTATCCCATACCATGAAGTGGCTTGGGCCCTTGAAGACAAGATGTGGGCCTGGGACTACCCCTGACCCTGAGAGGCCTGGGCCCCACAAGAAGAGATGAAGGCCTGGTCCTACCCCTGACCCTGGAGAGGCCTGGGCCCAACAAGAAGAGATGAGGGCCTGGGCCTACCCCTGACCCTGAAGAGGCCTGAGCCCTTACACGAAGTGATGAGGGCCTGGGCTTACCCCTGACCTTGAAGATCCCTGTGCCCTTACATTAAGATATGTGGGCCTGGGCCTATCCCATACCTTGAAGAGGCCTGGGCCCTTAAAAGAAGAGTTGTGAGCCTGGGCCTATCCCTTACCATGAAGAGACCTGGGACCTTCAAGCAGAGATGTGGGCCCGGGCCTACCCCTGAGACTGAAGAGGCCTGGGCCCTTACAAGAAGAGATGAGGGCCTGGGCCTACCCCTGAGACTGAAAAGGCCTGGGCCCTTACAAGAAGAGTTGTTCGCCTGGGTCTATCCCTTACCATGAAGAGGCCTGGGCTCTTACAAGAAGAGTTGTGGGCTTGGCCCAACACCTTACCCTGAAGAGGCCTGGTGCCTTACAAGGCGAGATGTGAGCCTGATTCTATCCCTTACCATGAAGAGGACTGGACTCTTACAAAAAGAGATGTGGGCCTGGGCCTTTCCCAGACCCTGAAGAGGTCGGGCCCATCAAGAATAGATGTGGGCCTGAGCCCACCCCTGACTCTGAAGAGGCCTGGGCCAGTCCCTGGGCCTGAATATGTTTGGGTCCAAACAATAAGAGATGTGGGCCTGGGCCTACCCCTGACGCTGAAGTGGCTTGGGCCCATGCCTGAGCCTGAATACTCCTTGGCCCAAACAAGAAGAGATGTGGCCTGACCCTCCTCCTGACCCTGCATATCAGCAGCAATAGCAGTAATAACAGTAGCAACAGCAGCAGCAGCATCAGTAGCAAGCAGCAGCAGCAGCATCAGTAGCAACAACAGCATCAGCTGTAGCAGCAACAGGAACAACAACAGCAAGTACGGAAGCAGCAACATCTCTGCTTTACCACACATCTAAAAGCCTTTAGTCATCAGCCTTATTGTTCGTCTTTCCCTAAGTTGTGTTTATATTTTTCAATAAATGTAAGGTTATCTACAACCATGGCTGATCCTGTAATGTTTATTTTGGCCCTTTGCCTATATTAATAACATTGAGCTACTGAAGAGCAGTTGGTGATGGTTACTCACAAAGGGGAAGATTAGTTAGCTGCACGTATACAGCACACATCTGTATGCTCAGACCTGATCCTGAAGATCAAAGCACGTCTGTCCATGGTTTGTATCTTGGCCATTTTGTAGTAGTCTCTTAAAAAATTAAAGGCTAGTGAAAGGTGTCGAGTAGGTAGGATCCTTCACCTAGTTATAAAATTACTGGGATAAAATTTCTAAATTGGAGGGTCAGCTCCCAACCCCATCCAGTAAGGAAATCCCATTACCACCCTTTGTTAGAGAGGTGATGATGAAGGTCTGGGGGGCAGAGGAGTGAGGGAAGGCTCAGTGTGGATCATGGGACACCAGGCATCTGGAAACTGTCTTCCAGTGAGACTCCATAGGAAGGTGAGTGGACCCCACTGATATCCTCTGCATGGTCAACAACACAGTCCCGGACAGACTTATTTCCAAGGAACAGTGAAGTGTGCTCTGCTCCTTCACTGAGAGCTAGAGGCTGGAGTGTTCCAACTCTGAGCCTGCTCCTGATGCTCCTGGGAGGTCTGGTGACAGATGTGGTGGTGTGTTCCATGTTGATACAGACATGGGGAGGGTGTGTCGTAGAAATGACATGCAAACTGCACCCATGCACAAACTATGGGAGCCCAAGTGAGACAGCAAGAGGGGAAACCGCTGGACATGCTTTTCCGGGTAGGAGGGGGACTCATGGGCACTCTTCCCGAGACAAGGAGCTAAGGAACTAAGCATTGTCCACAGAGGGAGAATTAGCTGTCCTAGAGATGAATCCCTGCCTGGTTATCCAGTACCTAGTATTCAGGGCCAAAAACTTACATGCAAGCATCACTGAACAGGCACAGCCTACGGTAGGTTTAAATGTAAGCATTTTTCTGTAAACATCTGCCAATAATGAAAACATGCATCATTCTGAGCAGGAGAGAAAAGACAAAATGGTAACAATTAGAGCAAGAAGGATAGTGCAATGGTGATTTTATTCTCATTTTTCAAATTATAAATGTAACTAATGGAAGACCGGCTGGATGAGATACTCCTATTGTAATATTTATGTAGTGAAACAGTTTTACTGTGTTTGTATTGTATTTCCACACTTGTCTCCACACCTAGATCTCCCTTCTCCCAAGAAGACATCTGCACAGACATTACAACATTGTGTAATAATAATTAATGCTCTATCCTCTCCTACAACCCCATGCCACCCACACATTCCCCAGCCCCATCTCTCATATTAAACCAACCCCCACTGTGCCGCCTTCATCTGGAAGGGAAGTACCACAGAAGCGAGGACAGAGCTCGCTCACTTCTCACTGCAGCAGCAGAACCCTGGTTGGCCTTTTGTTTCCGGTTTATACGGGTACCTGAGTGCTGAGTACCAGAGTCAGACTCCAGAAAGCCGGGGTTAGCCTGTATGTTTTTCAATTTCCTAATTAGATTGAGATATAACTCAACTATTTCCCCACACCTCAATGCACTTAGAGGGCTTTTTGTAATATCTACATAAATAATAAACTGTTTTCATTTTTACCCTGTCCTGTAAGGGCCACAGGGTAGAGAGAAAAATGAATCTTCTTAAAACTAAGTAACTGAGTCCCAGGACTTTCCATCATTCATGTTTTATGTAGGTACCAGGTACTTCATAGTTAAGGTATTTACTCCCAAAATACAAAGAAAATGAAATGATAATTAACATTACCTTTCCCCAGAGATGAGGAAACATTTTCAAAGGCCACGTGAAGATACACAGGCAGCAGTTCACATCTCCTGGGAAAAGGAAAATGGTGGAAAAGCACAGGGAGTGAACTGAGCCTGCCATCACCTGCCTCTGCACCAAACTTGTCTCTCCCCAGCACACAGGGCTGGACTGCAGGGACAGTGACTTCCACTGCACGTCCAGTGACAGTGAGTTTGCACACTTTTCCTCTAAAAGGTAAAAGCTTTCATAGGGATTTTAGCAGCATTAAAAATGAAATATATTTTAATTGGGAATTTCATACACAAACATAGTTTATTTTTCACATAGTCCACTTCGTTTCCCCAAATCCTGCTGATCTCACACTCAACTGCACCATCTTGGTGTCTTTTGGGGGTGGGGAACCTACCTGATCTCACACTCAACTGCACCATCTTGGTGTCTTTTGGGGGTGGGGAACCCACCTAAGGCGGCCTTTCATGCCCCTCCTCTCAGGTGTGTAGGGCTATCCAACAAGGTTTGCTCAACCTACCATTGCATCGTCACATTAAAGACAACTGACTTGACCCCCTCTAGAAGCCACCAACTGTCAACGGCTCCTCAGGGGAGGGGCCACTGAGCTCCGTTCCCTTCCATGCCAGAATACCGACTTGCTTCATCCTAGAGTTCCTGAAAGCAGCAGGACTGTCATGTAAAGCAGACAGTGCTTTATTGCAATTCCACGACCTCTGGATCTTAAAATCTGTCCACCCCTCTTCCGGAACGGTCTCTGAGACTCAGGGGAAGGTGTAATATAAATATCACATGTATGCCTGTGAATGCCACCTCTCTGAATTTTGACAGTTTCTAATGTGACACACAGCTTCCTGCATTAAGAGACTTCTCTGATAAGGACTGAGCTCACTAACCTGTGAGTACAGAGATGTGAATTCAGAGGCAGTGTGATCTGACTATTTAACATAGTAGTTGTGGTAGGCTCACCCTGGGGGCCTGTGAGTTTGCCAGCCACAGGTACTATACTAGATTTACACTTGACACAGGCTTTTATTCTTGTGGGTTGGAATTTAATTCCAATGAGAATGTAGCTCATCATTGCAGTGTTCTCCATGAGCGTGGGCCCATGAGCAAGCTCCTATGCTTGATTAGGTCAGGGAGGGCAAAACTGTGTGGGAAGCATTAGGAAGTGTGGTCTTGTAGGAAGAGGTGTGTCACTAGAGGTGAACTTTGAGGTTTCTCTCTGACTCATGCTTGCTATCCCAAGATGTGAGCTCTCAACTGCTGCTCCAGCACCATGCATGCCAGTCGGTTGCCATGAGCTCTGCCATGATGGCCACAGACTCATCACCTGAGTTTGTAAGGCCCTAATAACTTTTTCTTCTGTGAGTTTCCTTGGTCATTGTGGTCTCGTCACAATACCAAGTAAATTAGACAGTCATGCCCGTGACATTCAAGCACTATTGCACCAATAGGTACATCTTGCCACACTGTTCATCATTTATAGCTCACAGGAATACAGCTGGAGGAAACTCCTACTGGCCCCATCCATGAACCTAACTAGAGCATTTCTGTACTGTAAATCTAGTCAGCGTGGAGAAAACATCTTTTCATGACACATTGGCTTTCTCTATGTCCCGTGACTAAGGCCTGTAGTGTTTCCAGCAGTGGGGTCTTAACCTCAAGTTCTGGTGCACCACCAAGACCAACGGCAATAGTCTGCAACAATGAACTTTTAAAGTCAATAGGCAGTGGCACAGATCTTTAATCCCAGCACTCAGGAGGCAGAGGCAGGCGGATCTCTGTGAGTTCAAGGCCAGCCTGGTCTACAGAGCAAGATCCAGGACAGGCACCAAAACTACACAGAGAAGCCTTGTCTCGAAAAAAACAAACAAACAAACAAACAAAGGCAATAGCTATAGCAGTAAAATGCAGGTAATGTAGAAAAATATCAGCCTAATTCATGAAATGTTGGAGATAAGGTATGGAAACTATTTTATACCCTCTACCCCAGGTCAATATTTCAAAATAATTTATGAGATTATATACGATTATGTGTTTCAACAAAGCATCATACATGAAAAAAATTACCAAAAATAAATAAATAAATGAGAGGAAAGAGAAAGAAGAAAATGTACCCTCTCAGTTCTGTGGGTACAAAGACACAGAGCAAGATGGCAGCATCTGGAATCTGGCTTCTCAGATAACTTTCTGTTGTTCTCTCACAGGTAAATGATAGAGCAGAAGGGAGAGATAAACACCATGTTATTACGTGCCACTAAGGTGGCAGATTCACTCTAACAGGCCCTTATTTGCAATGACATCAGTCCTCCATAAGGATGAGAACATGAACCTCCCAGTGCTAATGCCACGGTGAGCATACTACCAACCACTGCCCGATCATGGATACACGGAGGACATATTCTAGAGACTGGAACATACATGTGGATCCATTAAAAGGTTGAAACAATCGAAAGTTTGCCACGTGGCCGCCTGCCTCCTGTATTTCCAGGACCAGTTTTTCCTGAAAGGGACTGAAGCACACTGGCAGTCACCTCCAAGCACCGTTTGCTGTTGGGGCAAAGAAGCCTGGTTATTCTTGTATGGATAGCTGCTGAAGTGGTGCTTTCCTTCAGTTTTCCTTCCCTGCAGTTCTCAAACTATCTCCTATGGTCCTCATTTCTGGGACTATCTGGGCCAAGGTGGGGCTGCTATAGAGAGACTCCCAAGTCAATGGCAGTTTCCATGTCTGTCGAGGGCAACTTCCTGTTTCCTGAAGGGAACCTATCCAAGGTGTCCTTTTATCTGATCATTTATCCTGCTCATGAGAGCACCCCCTTCATGATATAATTACCTCCCAGAGGCTCCACTTGTCATCTCTGGAGCTATATGATCACAGCATGGGAATTTGGGGCTCACCACTTTCAAAAAGAGCAGGGGCCCATGTCTTAGAAACCAGAAACATGGCTTTTGCTCTTCTACATGGTTACTCCAACCTCTGAACCTCTGTCAGTAACAGAATATTCTGCACTGTTCTGTAAGTAGGAAAAGATGGGCCTCCTCAAACCACAGAGATGTGAAGGGAGCTGCGGCCGCCACCACCTCTAACACTACAGGGACAGACAGGAGGAGCTACATACAACAAACTCCGAGCCTCTCAAATTAGCCTGGCTTTGGTCTCATATAAACCAGGAATGGATGAAGGCCCTGAGACTGGCTCTAGAATCGTTCCTCATAAGTGCTCCCAGAGACACACTTGTGTGTATAGACACATAGGTTGACCATCAGCATACAGAGGTTTAATTAGACTACACAAAACCCCCCAAGTACCTAGGAAAGACTACAGGGCAAATAAACATCTCCTTGATGATGTCAGTCAAATATGAAGGACTTCTGCCTGAGAAGTGAGTATGGCCCACATGAATGGCCAGACTTCCCACATTCCATAGAAATCCCAGGTACTTCCCACATGGTCAATACTGGGACCTCAGACACACTAGGCCCAAAGACAAGTTACGACATAGTGTGGGTGACCTCCATAGTCCAGTGGAGAACCAACAACCGAAACCTGAAAGAGTCTGAGCACTGATCTGCTCACAAACTGGACAACCTTCAGAGCAGGTCCTGGCCCCCGGCCTGCAGTGAGCAGGACAGCAGCTGGGGGTGGAAAGGGAGGTGAGGTGGGGCAGCAGGCTTCCTGCACACTGGGGCCCCAGATGGACTAGCTGTGGTCCACCAGCTGATTACCAAACACGTCCTAGTGGCTTCTCTCAGCCTCTGGATTATTAGGCTGCAGTTCACACCTAAAGCCCGTGGATGCAGGAACAGCCACAGGGGACGTGGTTACACTCGTTAGCTGTAAGGAATCTGAGCACGTCTTCTTTTCATCTCTCAGTTTAATTAAATTGAGTTTTTAAAAACATTGTATGAATTCCTTGAGAATTTCATACAATGTATTCTGATCATATTTACCCCAGAACCCATCCTCTAACTCCTTCCAGATCAACCATCAGCTACCTACCTGCCGGCTTTGTGCAGACAGCGGTGTGCTCTTGTCCAGAACACACTGTTTGACTCTGGCCCTCTGCTCTTCTTTCATGGTGGTCCCTGATCAAGGGGAAGAGGGTGACACAGATGTCCTATTCGTGACTGAGCACTCCACTGGCTTTACTCTCTGCTTTTTGAACAGCTGTGACTTTCTCTGTTAATCACACTGCACTAAGAAACTGACAAAATTCCTCCCTCCTTCAATAAATGGCATTCAGCATTCAAAAAAAAAAAAAAGAAGAAGAAGAAGAAGAAGAAGAAGAGGGGGTCAAGATCTTGATGGGGAAACCCACAGAGACAGCTGACCGGTGCTAGTTGGAGCTCACTGACTCTGGACTGACAGCTCAGGAACCTGCATGGGACCAAACTAGGCCCACTGAATGTGGATGACAGCTGTGTGGCTTGATCTGTTTGTAGAGTCCCTGGCAGCAGGACCAGGACTTATCCCAGGTGCATGAACTGACTCTTTGGAGCCCATTCCCTGTGGTGGGATACCTTGCTCAGCCTTGATATAATGGGGAGGGGCTAGGCTCTCCTTCAACTTGGTATGCCAGACTTTGTTGACTGCCATGGGAGGCCTTACCCACTCTGAGGAGTGGATGGGGGCAGAATGGGAGGGAGGGGGAACTGGGATTGGTATGTAAAATGAAAAACATTTTCAAAATAAATATATTAAAAATAAACTGATGAGGTCGGAGAGCTGTACTAATCTATGGGAGTAAACAAGAATATGGAGACATTTTCACACCCAGTTCATTTAGCATAATAATAGTAGGTCCACCCATGGGACCAGTGAGCTCCCCAACCATGTGCTTGGGCTCATGGACAGATTTACAGTACTTTTTTAAAGCTGGATTAAATTTCACTGATCAATAGTAACAAAAATTATGCACACAAATATCCTGATATTATGGAAAAATAAAAGGAGGCTATTCATGAAACAGTGACTTGGCCACCATGAGATCCAGCAAGCACACTCCTGGGTACAGATCCGGAGGACACAGCCAGTGTGTGAGAGGTTTGCTCAGATGCTCACAGCAGTGCTATTCGCTAAGGCGACATTTGATACCCATCCTCTCAGGTGTGTAGGGCTATCCAACAATTTTGCTGAATCTACCATTGCATCGTCACATTAAGGAAAACTGACTCTCCTCTAGAAACCACCAACAGTCAACAGCTTCTTAGTTAGGGAAGGGGCCAGCGCGCACGCGCACACACACACACACACACACACACACACACACACTAAATAAATAAAAAAACTGAAAATGTAACAGAATGTATGTGAGAGAGAAGGGGAAATAGGAGAGTGGCTTACAAATGATGGAGCAAGGGAGTCCTGTGGTGATATATTATGCACCCCTATAAAGCTTGCTTGGGGATCAGAGAACAGAGCCAGCCATTGTACTAAACATATTGGTCAGACAGTGGTAGCACACGCCTTTAATCCTAGCATTCGGGAGGCAGAGATCCATCTGGATCTCTGTGTGTTTAAAGCCACACTGGAAACAGAGCCAGGCATGGTGGCACACACCTTTAATCCCAGCACTAGGAAGGAAGGAGGATGGCAGGGCACAGAAAGGTATATAAGGTGTGAGTAAACAGGAAGTCTTTCTCTTGAGGCTGTGGGGTTTCATAGAGGTAAGAACGTGGCTGACTTGTTCTGTTTCTTTGATCTTTCAGCTTTTACCCCAATATCTGGCTCCAGGTTTTTCCCACTAATAAGACCATTTAGCAATTCATGTTACAGAGTCCAATAGGGATCATCTGCAGACTGGAAACAGTAAGGACACAGTCATTCAGTCCACAAATCTGAGTGCTACAGCAGTATGGATAGTCTGACCAATTTCCCAGAGTGTCCTTAGTTGCTGGGTGGTGGTGGTGCATGCCTTTATCCCAGAACTCAGGAGGTGGAGGCAGGTAGGTGGATCTCTGTGAGTTCTAGGCCAGCCTGGCCTATAGAACTAGTTCCAGGATGGCTAGAGCTGTTACACAGAGAAACCTTGTCTCAAAAAACCAAAACGGCCGGGCAGTGGTGGCACATGCCTTTAATCCCAGCACTTGGGAGTCAGAGGCAGGCAGATCTCTGTGAGTTCAAGGCCAGCCTGGACCACAAAGTGAGTTCCAAGAAAGGCACAAAGCTACAACAAAGAAATCCTGTCTTGAAAAACCATTAAAAAAAAAAGAAAAGAAAGAAAGAAAGAAAAAAGAAAAACTAGAAAAAAGTAAACAAAACAAAACAAAAACCAAATAGACAAAAAAAGATTAACCCTCAAGTGGCCAAATGAACCCATCTTGTCTTGGATGTTGGGTACTGATAAATGAGAAGGTGACAGGTGCAGGCAACAACCTGAAGCACTGGGCTGAAGAGATGAAAAACAGAAGAGTTCGGTTCCCAGCACTCACGGCTGTCTCTCCAGACACACACACACACACACCAAACTCCTGTGGTGAGCCTGGGGGTAAGGTCCGTCTGTGCTGGAACAGGGGACCAGACAAGTGTCTTTGTCCCATTCCAAACAATGCAGGGACAGGAGTGATCAAGCGTTGTACTTGGGCCTGAAGGCTCCTTTGGTCCCTCACCAGTTTCCCTGACCTGGCAGATGGGAGCCAGGGCCCTCCTCCTGGAAGCAGCATCCACTCAGTCCTGCACGCTTCCTGCAGTAACGTTAGCAGGGTGGAAAGAGAGCTAAAGGGAAATCAAAGTTCCAAAAGAACAGGAGAGAGGAGATGCAGGCAGGAAAACGTCGAATGAAAAACCTGTATTTTTCAAACTTGAAGAAAGGCTTTAATCAACCAATTCAAACAGCCCAGTGAACATGAAGAATCAGCACAGAGAGATGGCTCAGTGGTTAATAGTATTTCCTGCAGTGGATCTGCAATCAGTTTCCAGTACCTATAAGGTGGCTTACAATCCTTTATAACTTGATATCCTCTGGCCTCTGAGGACACCTGAATGTATACACAAATTCACACAGGTACAAACACATACACATAAATAAAAAATAAATTAAAAGGAGCTGGAGAGATGGCTCAGTAGCTAAGAGCAATGGCTGCTCTTCCAAGGGATCCCGGTTCAATTCCCAGCATCCACATGAAAGCTCATAACTGTCTGCAGCTCTAGTTCCAGAGGATCAGACACCCTCACACAGACACAGGCAGGCAAAACACCAATGACCATAAAATAGTAAATAAATCTTTAAAAAATAATAATAAATAAATTAAAGCAATAATAATTAATAATAACAATAAAAATAGTAAAATAATCAATGCAGAGTCTTGCGTGGTGTTACAAGCCAACACCCCCAACATTCATGGGAATTTTTTTTTTTTTTTCAAGACAGGGTTTCTCTGTAGCTTTGGAGCCTGTCCTGGACTAGCTCTGTAGTGCTGGGATTACAGCCATGCGCCACCACCGCCTGGCGTTCATGGGGATTTTAAATTCAAGGGCTACAAAGTGAGCTACCCATCAGGCTTCGGTGCAGATTAAGACTCATCTCAAAATAATGAAATAGGCCGGGTGGCGGCGGCACACACCTTTAATCCCAGCACTCAGGAGACAGAGGCAGGTGGATCTCTGTGAGTTCAAGTCCAGCCTGGTCTACAGAGTGAGTTCCAGGAAAGGCTCCAAAGCTACACAGAGAAACCCTGTCTCAAAAAAACCAGAAAAATAAATCAATAAGTAAAAATAAAAAATAACGAAATAGATCTGGGAAGGGCAGAACACTTGGCTAGCATGCACAGGCTCTGGGCCTGGACCTCAACACGGCATGAACTGGATAACCCAGGCTTGCATTACCAGCATGTGGAAGGTAGAAGAGGCTCAAAAGTTCAGCTTCCTGACGAGCTTGAGGGCAGCTTGGGCTACAAGAAATCTGTCTGAACAACAACAATCATAATGACAGTGCTGGAGATCTGCTCCATGATTGAGATCACTTGCTGCACAAGGGTGTCAGCAACTGTCTAACAAGTCGGGCCTGGTCCTGACAGTGACACCAGCCATGTGGAGAGGAGTGAAGGACTTGCTCAGTACCAGCCTACTAATAGAAACAAGAGCTCTGCATTCTGGGAGAGACCTTGCCTCAAATAGAATAAGTTAGAAAGTGATGGGAAAGGACAGATGAATCTTCTTCTGGCCTTTGCACAGAGGTATACACTCATATATATGTACATACATCTTATACACACACTCTACACATGCTCATACATCTCACACATCCTAAATATGCTCATACATCTCACACACCCTACACATGCTCATACATCACACACACTCATCATACATGCATATATCACATACTCATACACATGAGCATACATCTCAAAGACTACACATGTGCATACATCACACACACACACACACACACACACACAACAAAACATAAATAAATCCAACCATATCAATAACATTTAAATATTAATAGACTAAGTACTTAAATTACAGGCAAAGAGACAGGCAGAGTAGTATTTGCCAGAGGCTGAAGCAAGAAAATAGTTGAGCCTAGGAGTTGGAGTCAGCCTGGGCAACAGAGAGACCTCATTGTTCTCTCTGTTTTATCTTTCCCCTTCTGTGCTGGGATTGAACATAAACGCAAAGTCCTACTATGCAGTCCAGGCAGGTCTCGAACCTGGCTGTAACATTTTTTTTCTTTAATTCTGTTCATTTAGTTTACACGTATAGGTATTTTGCCTGTGTACATTTTACCTGGGCACAACCTGTGTACCTGGCACTGAGGAGGCCAGAGAAGGGTGTTAGATCCCCTAGGTCTGGAGTTACAATACAGGTGGTTATGAGCTACTGCTTGGGTGCTAGGAATCGAAACCTGCACCTCCAGAAGGGCAGCCAGTGCTCTTAACCCCTGATCCAGTCCGGGTAAAATGTTTTTCAAGTTCAGACAGTTTGTGAGATCCTGTTTCAAAAAATAATAAATTAGTCATTAGTCAGGATGTAGTGGCTCATGCCTTCAATCTCAGCACTCAGGAGGCAGAGGCATGTGGATCTCTGTGAGTTCCAGACCAGCCTGTTCTACAGAGCAAGTTCCAGGACAGGCTCCAAAGCTACACAGAGAAACCTTGTCCCCCACACCAAAAAAGAGCTGGAGAGATGGCTCAGAGGTTAAGGGCACTGGTTGCTCTTTCAGAGGTCCTGAGTTCAATTCCCAGCAACCACATACATGATGGCTCACAACCACCTGTGATGAGATCTGGTGCTCTCTCTGGCCTGCAGGGATACATGCAGGTAGAATACGGTATACAAATAAACAAATCTTAAAAAAAAAAAATCAAATGAATAAATACTTTGAGTCTGGTCTAGGAATTCCTGTAATCTCAGCACTAGAGACATGAGAGGCATGAAGATCAAGAGTTCAAAGCTGTTGGGCAGTGGTGGCGCACACCTTTAATCCCAGCACTAGGGAGGCAGAGCCAGTCAGATCTCTGTGAGTTCGAGGCCAGCCTGGTCTACAGCTGGAGATCCAGGACAGGCACCAAAACCACACAGAGAAACCCTGTCTCAAAAAAACAAAAAAACAACAAAACAAAAAAAGGTCAAAGCCAGCCTTTGCTACATATGGAGCTCAGGGACAGAAGCAAGGATTGTATCTCTGTCATAAAAACAACAAAAAAACAATTCCCAGCTCCCACATGTGGTACATATTTAGGCAAACATTGATAAACATAAAGTAAAAATTATATAAAACCCAGGTATAGTGATGAACACCTTTTAATCCCAGCACTCAGCAGGCAGAGGCAGGAGGATATCTGTGAGTGCAAGGTCTACAGAGTGAGTTCTAGGACAGCCAGGACTACATTGAGAGATCCTGAAAAAAAAAAAAAAAAAGAATTCAGGGCGGTGGTGGCTCTCACTTTTAATTCCAGCACTCCAGAGGCAGAGGCAGGAGGATCTTTGTGAGTTCAAGGCCAGCCTGGTCTACAAAGTGAGTTCCAGGAAAGATGCAAAACTACACAGAGAAACTCTGTCTTGAAAAAAAAAAAAAAAAAAAACAAAAAAAAAAAAAAAAAAAAGAAAAAAGAAAGAAAGAAAAGAAAAAAACCCAAACAAATAAACCCAAACCAAAAAAAACAAAACATAGGCTGAAGAGATGGTTCATGTAACTCCAGTCTTAAAGAATCCAATGTCCTGTTCTGGCCTTCTCTGCACTATAGGCAGGTAGTTCCCCAGATGTACATTCAGACAAACTAACCCACTAAAAACAAAAGTGAAATGGACTGGAGAGATGGCTCAGTGGTTAAGAGCACTGGCTGTGCTTCCAGAGGACCTGAGTTTAGCACCCACATGGGACAGCTCACAACCGTATGTTGTACACAAACATATGGAATTTTTTTTTTTTTTTTT
This sequence comes from Onychomys torridus, assembly GCF_903995425.1. NCBI lineage: Eukaryota > Metazoa > Chordata > Mammalia > Rodentia > Cricetidae > Onychomys > Onychomys torridus. The sequence continues at coordinate 19,436,043 of NC_050450.1, read as the reverse complement.
TTTTTTTTTGCAGGGGCAGGATTCTAGAAGGGTTTCTTTGTGTATCGTTGGTTGTCCTGGAACTTGTTCTGTAGATCAGGCTGGCCTCGAACTCACAGAGATCCGCCTGCCTCTGCCTCCAGAGTGCTGGGTTAAAAGTGTGCTCCACTACCTCCTGGCTTGTAAATTAAAAAAAAAAAAAAAAAAAAAAAAAAAAAAAAAAAAAAAGTTTTAATTTTAAAAAATTTAAATAAAACAAAAATTTCAATAAATAAATCGTTTGAAAGTTAAGGATAGCGGGGCAGTGGTGGCGCACACCTTTAATCCCAGCACTCAAGAGGCAGAGGCAGGCGGATCTCTGTGAGTTCGAGGCCAGCCTGATCTACAAAGTGAGTTCCAGGACAGCCAGGACTGTTACACAGAGAAACCCTGTCTTGAAAAAGAAAAAAAAAAAAGTAAAGTTAAGAATGTAGTAACAGAACTGACAATAGTCCAACTGCCAAACCCAGCTAAATAGAGCCAATTGGTATTTATGAAAAAGCTATTCTCCATGAAGTACACTTAGAATGTTTGTGGCACAAAGACGAGTATAATCTAAATACTGAATGGACGATTGCACTTTTTTTTTCTTCTCCTACCCGAACTCCAGTGCTAGGGAGGTCTAGCCCAAGGGTTGGTGCACTGAGCTGCATCCGAGCGTGTTTTCTCCGGATTTTAACGGAGATCACAGCTTGGAGCCTGCCAGATCTAGGGTGAGGGGCCCCAGCGGCCCCTTAGGGTGGAGGCGGGGCGGGGCGGGCCGAAGTGTGGCACCTCCCTCTGCCCTCTTGGTGCTGCGTTCCGCGCCCCGCCAACCCGCGCCATGGGCTGTCTCTTTGGGCGTGCCGTGCTGCGGGCGTTGTTGTGCGGGCCACGCATTCCAGGCCTGCTGGTGCGCCCCAGTTCTGGTGAGTCCTGCACCCGTGGGGAGCTGGGCGGATGGCTGCCGCGCGGCCTTTGTTTGTGCACGTGCGGCTGCTGAAGGCTTGGTTTTGTCCTGGAGGACCGTGCCTGCACAACCCCCACCAGCCAGGGTCAGGGCTTTTAGCAGAAGAAAGCCGAAGCCCAGGCGGGAAGACTATTAGACCCGTGGCTCCTAAGGGTGTAGGGGGAATCACTTTATCTCCACGGAGCCGTTGTTTCCAGGGTATTGAAAGCCAGCCTGAGCCAGAGCAGGCCTAAGACAACCCGGCCGCTTCCTGGGGTCCCTGCCCTTGCTACTCATTCATGGGGTGCTTTCTGAGAACCAGATAACCTGTGTTCTTTTCATGCACCCTGGAAATTAAACAGTGTCATCAAGGCACACAGCAGCAGGCATCAGAACTCTGGGGCTACCCTGGGTCCCCTGTCAACTCAGGTAGCGGAACAAGCAGGTTAGGGAGACTAAATTCTTCGGGTTTTATTCAGCCTGTTGAGTTATAGTGGACACCGTTGTGGCCTGAGGATGGAGCCTGATCTCTCCTTTCTAAACTCTTAAGTTGGTGTTTCTCCTTTCTTTGGTACACTTTTGCGAGACAATCAGGGGTTAGGACCCTCTCAAAAGTAGTTTTTGAGCCAATGGTGGTGGCACCTGCCTTTAATCCCAGCACTAAGGAGGCAGAGGCAGGTGGATCTCTGAGTTCGAGGCCAGCCTAGTCTACAGAGTAAGTTATAGGATAGCCAGGGTTACACAGAGAAACTTTGTCTCCAAAAACAAAACAAAGTAACATTTGATCTTAGAGGAGACAGTCAATGTCCCGGTAGTGGCATCAGGCAGCAGAAATTTGAAGACAACTGCAGACTCCCTGACTGTTCTCTTGAGAGGCAGCCTGAACCCCCTGCAGCTGAGTCCCTGTCCTGCAATGTGGATCACTTCCTGTCACCATCCTTCTCAAGTCCTATCCCTTTGTCCCCAGCACTCAGACCACCTGGAGGTGGGGCACTAAGTCTCCTTGGTTTCATGCCATTTCTCCACACCCAAAGGATAAGTTCCTAGTGCGCAGGCCTGGAGTTCACACAGTGTGGTACCCTGGAGTCATGTGAGGCTAGGCTCAACTTTTCTTCCCAGGGTAGGCATCATCACCAGGCCTCTTTGGTCCCTAAGTCATCTGAGGCTTTCTGGGGAAACCATCCCCACCTTGGGCAGCTCCCATTTGTATTTGTTCTTCCAGACTTTCTACAGGTGGTGGGTACTTTCCAGTCCTCCGATGTCTGAGCTCTGTCAGGGATCTAGGTGAGAGAAACCTGAAAATGTGCAGCATCTTGACCCCTAACTCTTCCTCTTTTACAGGAGGGCCTTCCTGGCCCCAGGAGCGGACCCTGGTTGCTGTGAAACCAGATGGGGTGCAGCGGAGGCTAGTGGGGACTGTGATACAGCGCTTTGAGAGGCGGGGCTTCAAGCTAGTGGGGATGAAGATGTTGCAGGTATCAGCCCTTGGCCCTAGGAGACTCTAGCAAGAGTCTCCTAGCACTGGCAGTTACAAAGGTTGGGAGCCAACTTTAATAGTAGTGTCTGAAAGGAGCCCTAAATTCAGGACACCAATTCAGGGTTTACTCTCCAAGGGTTCTTCTTACCCCTCCTTCCACACAGGCACCAGAGAGCATCCTTGCTGAGCACTACCGGGACCTACAGAGGAAGTCATTCTACCCAGCCCTTATCAGCTACATGAGCTCTGGGCCTGTGGTGGCCATGGTACAACAGGGCAGGGGCAATGGAACGGGTGTGTGGGGTATCCTCCCCCAAGCAAAAGGAAGGGCTTGGATTCAGCCAGGGCACCTAGGGTCCCCCATCTTCTCTCCAACCTTCGTATCTGTGCTGCAGGTCTGGGAAGGGCACAACGTGGTCCACATCTCAAGGACCATGATAGGACACACTGACTCAACCCAGGCAGCCCCTGGGACAATCAGGGGAGACTTCAGTGTTCACATCAGCAGGTATGGAGGCCCTGACACCCTTAGTCTCCCAATATGGGGTAAAGAAGGCCAGTTAGAATGGCATCCTGCACTGAAGACAGATCCTTGAAGCCAGGGGTGATGGCACACACCTTTGATCCCAGCACTAGGGAGACAGAGGCAGGTGGATCTCTAAGTGCAAGACCAGCCTGTTCTACAGAGTGAGTTCCAGGATAACCAGGGCTACACAGAGAAACCCTGTTTTTTTGGGGGGGCAGGGCAGGGAGAGAAGACAGATCCTTGAGTGTCTTTCTGGGCTGAAAGTTTCTGATAGTGGGGTGTTTACTATAAGGTTTTATTTATAGTAAAATAAATAGAGACAGGTTGTCAGGTAGGCCAGGCTAGCTTTGAGCTTATTGAGTAGTTCAGGCTGTCTTGAACCGATCTTCAGGCCTCTACTACCTGAATGTTAACTGACAGTGTGCTACCATGTCTGACTAAACCCTTTCTCCCTGGCTTTTTTTTTTTTTTTTTTTTTTTTTTTGCTTTCCCCCAGACAGGGTTTCTCTGTGTAGCTCTGGCTGTCCTGAAACTCACTCTGTAGACCAGGCTGGCCTTGAACTCACAGAGATCCACCTGCCCTTGCTACCTGAGTGCTGGGATTAAAGGCGTGTGCCACCACGAATAGTGTTTTCCCTGGCTTGAGTTAGTATTCTGTTTTGGTCAGTAACCCTGTGGGTTTGGCTCTGATAACTGGTAGGGAAAGACAGCCCTCAGAAGCTGGTGTATAGGCTAGCTTCTGAGCTTGCCAGAAACCAAGGCCAGGCTAGATGCAAATTTCCAGCCTATTACTGCCTATCCACTTTTCCTTCCCCCTTTTCTTCATTTTTCTTTCTTTCTTTTCTTCAAATAGAATCTCATGTAATCCAGGCTCATCCCAAACTGGTTATATTGCTGAGGATGACCATGAACTTGTAATCTTCCTGCCTCTACCTCCCAAGTACTGGATTACAGATATGCACTGCCATGCCTGGTTTATGCGGGAATCAAATTTGGGGCTTTGTGCATGCTAGGCAAGCTCTCTGCCAACTGAGCTACATACATCTCTAGCTCTCATCTTCCTTTTTTAAAAAAATTTTTCGAGACAGGGTTTCTCTGTGTAACAGTCCTAGCTATCCTGGAACTCACTCTGTACACCAGGCTAGCCCCAAATTCACAGAGATCTGCCTGCCTCTGCCTCCCAAGAGCTGTGATTAAAGGCGTGCGCCCCCACTGCTTGGCGTGTGTGTGTGTGTGTGTGTGTGTGTGTGTGTGTGTGTGTGTGTGTGATGAATGTGCATGGGCCTGCAGTGCCTGTGTAAGCCAGAAGAAGGTGCAAGATGCTCTGGAGTTTGAGTTACAGATAGTTTTGAGCCGCCCTTTTTAGGTGCTGGGAGCTAAGCTCAGGTTCTCTGCAAGAGAAGGAATGTCCTCTTAACTGTTGAGCCATCTCTCCATCCCCTCCCTCCTTCCCTCCCTTCCTTCCAGTCTCCCTCTGTAATCCAGGCTGGCCTAGAACTTCGAGGCAGTCCTCCCATCTCAGCTTCTTCAGTGCTGGTATTCCAGGCTCTGAGCACCATAACCAGATCCAAAATCCCTTTCTCTTCTATACGACCACACTGTTCCCCTGACAGAGGGCAGCAGGCCAGAGGCAATTGTCCCTGGGAGCTCTCTCACTGAGGCACAGACTTTACCTTTCCCTCTCACAGGAATGTCATCCATGCTAGCGATTCTGTGGAGGGGGCCCAGCGGGAGATCCAGCTGTGGTTTCAGAGCAGTGAACTGTTGACCTGGGCAGACGGTGGTCACCACAGCAGCTGCTACCCAGCCTGAGGGTTTGAATTGCCCTCTGCACTTCAGGGTTCATCCATGACCAACTACCTCTGCCAACAGGAACTCAAACCCATACCCTTCCCGTCTCCCAAACACTCCCTGTTTACCTTTTGTCCACCTCCAGCCCAGGGAGTCTAAACCTCAAATTTATGTGCCTTGTTTCCGAAGCCAGCACAATTTTGGACCCTACCCTTCTGTACCAAAGTGCCAGACAACCTTTGGGACATTGTTGGAGGTGGTTTCGCCTGCCCCAAAGGAGAAACATTAAAATCTTCTGCTTCAAATGGGAATGGTATACTTCTTTCTGCCATCTCAGCATTGTGTGACCTTTCCTGGGGAGATGTGCAGAGTAGCAATTCCATCCATTCCCAGCTTGGTGAACCCACGGGTTTATTGGACGAACAGGGACATGGATGAGGGCCTAGCTACAGAAGCATGGATGACTTCAGAACAGCTGAATCACTGAAAAGTCCCACTGAGCATGGGTAATGAATCAAGGAAACTGCATGATGGGAGCCTGTGTTCAGTTAACCTACCTCTTATATGCCCTAGCATCCTGCCCCAAGACCCCTGAGAGTAGGAAGGAGTGTTAGGTGGGGAATCTAAGGCAAAGGTTCTGAGACGCCCAGGATTACTACTACCCTAGTTAGTCCCAGCTATCACTGTATTCTACTTATTTCATTGGCATGACTGCAGGGCCAAGCATCTTATAGGTCCAGTAGTCATATCTGGAGCAAGCTGCTTTATTCCAGCACTCTAATGAGAGTTTTTTATGCTTAGTGTAAACTGGCTTGAAGCTTATAGCTTTCCTCCCCCAGAAGGAGGATCCCTTGACTTTGGTAAATATATGAACCAGGCAAGGGTTCAGGGTTCATGAAATCGAGTATCCAAACGGAGTTCTTTGGCTGGTGCTGTTACAGCTCCTGCTTGTATAACACTCTGAGAGTGGGTGGTGGCAAGGGATAGGTGGAGCCTAAGGCTTCTTCAAGGCACAGAGCCTGTGGGTAGCAGTGCCAGTCTTTGTGGGTAATGTGTGTCAGGTCTGAGGTCGGAACAGCGGAGGCTTACACTCCAGGACCTACTTTTCATCTTTCCCTCAATGCAACCCAGGCACCGGAGAGTAGTCTTTACTCTTGACCTGATGTGGTCTGTGACGGCGACCGCTGCCTGACGCCTTTTATTTTCACGTTGATACATGTGAATCACATCTCACCCGGGATCCTGAAGTGGCTGGCACTGATACACAGCTGATACACATGACCGCTTCTGAGGCTAATCGACAAGTCATTTCACTTTTTAACAGCTTGACGACGGAACCCACTCCTGGGTTCTCAGCCTCCTGAAACGGCAGCTTCAGGAGAATCTGGATTAAGTGCGGTGATCCTTGCGAGCCACGAAGAGGGCCACTCTGGGAATTTTTTTTCACCCGGGCTAGCCACGCGAGGGAGCTATTGGCTTTGCAAACTCCCGATCCTCTTGCACTGGGAGGGAGTGTCCAAGCTGATAGGACACTGTCTGGCCAGCCTGGGTACTTGGATTAAGTGACCGCACCTACATCCAACGGGGAAAGGACTCAGGGGTATCACAGGCGGGAGTATGGCTCTGCGTCTGCGCCAGCGCCTCCTCCCTCTTGCAGTCCCAGCAGGCCGTGCGCCACCATGGGTGGAGTGCCCGAGGGGTAGAATGGGAAGAGCTGGAGGGCGGAGAGTCGCCGACTGAGTGTGATAGGAAGGCGTGGAAGGGAAGAGGCACCGCCTTAAGGGTGGGGCCTCCCTGCTGAGAGTGGTGGGCAGGGTGGCGTGGGGGATGGAACTCTTGGTCCTGGATGTTTCTGGGCAGAGCGAGCAGCCGCAGAACGCTGTGCGCAGCTTTGGAAAGGTAGTAGGGTCTGGTTCCCAGTTTTAGTGTCCTCACTGCGGCCCGCACACAGCGTCATGGACCAGCAGCCGCCCGACGTTGAGGAGGACGATTGTCTTTCTGAATACCACCACCTCTTCTGCCCGGACCTTCTTCAGTGAGCTAAAGCAGGGAACAAGGGAGAGATCCGGGGTTGGGGAACAGGGTTCAGAACGGATCTGCTGCTGAACGGGTGCTCAGTACTCTGCTCCTGGGCGATCGTAGACCTGAAGTTTCTTGGGGTTCTGGAAGGATCGGATGAAGGACTGAGGAAGGAAGCTTGTTTGATTTGAAAACCTCTCATTTGAGACCTTACTACACAGAGCATTTTAGGTTAAATAGTCTGAACTTCTAGGAAGCCCAATAATAACAGACTTTAAAGATTGCATTTTTATGTCTGGGGATTTGTGTCTAGCAAACCCATTGGGTTCCATCCTCTGCATGAACATATTTTCTTTCACAGACACACTGGGTGAAAGTTCATGGGATCAAAGTCTCCCTTAGGCCACCTATTTACCCTCTGTTAACAGTGATTTGTTTATTTACTTATTTATTTAGTTTTGGTTTTTCGAGACAGGGTTTCTCTCTGTAGACCTGGCTATCTGAAACTCTCTCTGTAGACCAGGCTGGCCTCGAATTCACAGAGATCCGCCTGCCTCTGCCTCTCGAGTGCTGGGATTAAAGGCATGTGTCACCACTGCCTGGCCAGCGATTTATTTATTGAGACAGAATCTTATGTAATTTAGGCTGTCCTGAAACTCACTATGTAACTCTTAAGTAATTCCTGGGGCTGTAGTTACCCACATGCATCCCCCACCAGGCTAAAACATTGGTTTTAAAGTAGATTCTAGGGACTAGAAGGATGCTCAGTGGTTCAGAGCACGTACTGCTCTTTCAGAGGACTCAACCAGGGGGAAACACTTACTGAGATAAAATAAAAAATATTTTTAAAAGATGACTACATTTTCCTGTTTTGAAGGGACAAGGTGGCCTTTATCACAGGTGGTGGTTCTGGTATTGGCTTCCGGATCGCTGAGATTTTCATGAGGTACACACTGCTCTGGGACTCTCCCTACCACCTTACTTTCCTTTGGCTGGACCCTAATGAATTTTGGGGAATGGTTGGATGCTGCCCTGGGGTTGGGAAAGACAGGACCTTTGGGGTCTCCTAGAGGTAGGTGAGTCTGTGTGACTGGCCTCAGAGCTTCATAGGTTGTGAGGGGCTGCTACAGTGGGGAAGAGTGTCTCTGGGAACACAGGTCTTGTGGCATCATGAGAGGGTTAGCAACTTGCTGCTGAAGCTAGCGGAGGGTCAGAGTTAGGCTGAGGCAGAGGTAGAAGAACCTTCTCTAGTTCTCCCCAATACTCTACTTTTCACAATCTGAGGTGAACCCCACAAGAACTGACTTTGGCTCTAGGTAGTAGACTATATTGTTCCAAGCTAGTGGCCTTAAGCAATTTCTTCTTGGTAGAACAAAGTCCTGTGTTTTATCTAATCATGATGGCTGGATGAGTTAGTGTAGTTTTTTGTTTTTTTTTATTTATTTAAAGATTCATTCATTCATCATGTATACAGTGTTCTGCCTGCAGGCCAGAAGAGGGCACCACATCTCACCACAGATGGTTGTGAGCCACCATGTGGTTGCTGGGAATTGAACTTAGGACCTCTGGAAGAGCAGTCAGTGTTCTCAACCTCTGAGCCATCTCTCCCGAGGTAGTGTAGTTTTGGTGGAACCTGTCCATTGTTGTCACCATGAGGCTCCCTCTCTCAAAATGGGCTCTCTATCCTTCATTCCTGTGCTCCAGCAGACCCTGGGATTGTCTCCAGTTGCCCACCACACCCTCTCTGCCACGTACACAGTATCTGGGCCAGAATACCCCACCCCAGAGACACATCACAGAAACCCAGGAGTGGGCAACCAGGGCAACCAGAAGTCCTAGAGTTGCTCGGCCCTGCTTGAGCCCCTCTGCCTAACGCCAGTCCCGTTTCAGCCTTGATTCCTGCCTCAGCCTAAGGAACTCGGGGGGGGGGGGGGGGGGACGGGACGGGACGGGACGGGACACGACATGGGGACGGGACACGACACGACTTCCTCTTGAGTAGTCCCGGTAGGCCCCAGGGCGCGTGCTTACTTGTCTTCTCAGGCCTGCTCTCTGGTTTTGTAGGCATGGCTGCCACACTGTCATCGTCAGCAGGAGTCTGCCGAGAGTGTCCACGGTGAGGAAGGCTGTGGGGTTCGGAACCTGTGTGGGGAAAGAGTCCTGAGGCCCAGGGACAAATAACACCAAAATCTGTTTCTTCTTGTGTAGAGAAACTCAGTGAAAATGGACCCTCATGGATACTCTTGACTTTCTTGTTTGTTTTTTTCTTTTCTTTCTTTTTCTTTTCTTTTTTTTTTTTTTTTTTTGGTTTTTCGAGACAGAATTTCTCTGTGTAGCTTTGCGCCTTTCCTGGAACTCACTCTGTAGACCAGGCTAACCTTAACTCAGAGATCTGCCTGGCTCCGCCTTCCGAGTGCTGGGATTAAAGGCATGCACCACCAAGCCTGGCCTTTTGACTTTTTGGAAGTTTGGTTATTGGGTCATGTTTTTAGAAGTAATATGGTTCCAGAATTATTCAGTAAGATCACGAGCATTGTGAAGGTCATCATCCCACCCATCTAGGTCCGGGAAAATGCCTACAGGGTAGGCAGAAGGTGGGATCTGGGACAGGTGACAAGTTATAGAGAATTCAGGATGTCTTATCAATATCCACTAGGCAAACTTGGGGTCCTAACGTAATGTATCATTTCCACCGAGTCCTAAGGACTGCTTCTCCAGGCTGAGGCTGCCAACCAACCCTCTTTCTTTCTGCTGCCTAGGCTGCTGAAAAGTTGGTTGCTGCCACCGGAAAACGGTGCCTCCCTCTATCTATGGATGTTCGAGTTCCCTCCGCTGTCGTGGCTGCTGTGGACCAGGCGCTGAAAGAGTTTGGCAAAATCGACATCCTCATTAACTGTGAGTCAGCAGTAAGTGAGGCCAGAGCCATCTGATAGGTCAATAGTACTGCTTGGAAGCTCCAGAACTCTGTTCCTGGGGGTAGGGGTGCGCCAGAGAGCCTAGGTGTTTGTCCTGGCCCAGTCATGACCTTTTCATTTGCCAGAGGCACAATCTAGGCTACAGGCTCTGTCTTGGGCAGTCTGCTCTTTCCGAGTGGCGGGTCAGCAAAGCCTAAGCCCTGCTGGGTGCCCTGTGAACATGACTAAGTCACACTTCAGGGGTGTTCTCGTGGACTGAAATTTCCACTTTAAAAAGTGGGCTGGTGAGGTGACTCAGCAGTTTAGACTTGAGCCCTGGGACCCACATGATGGAAGGAGTGAGTCCACTACCACAGGTTGTCCTCTGACCCCCACACATATGCCATGGCATCTGCATACCTGCACACACCACGCATATACATGTACTAAATAAATACTAAAATAAGTATGAGGCTGCCTCCCCAGGTGTGGTGGCACGTGCCTTTAATCTGAGCATACAGGAGACAAAGGCAAGCAGATCTTGTAGTTTGAGGCCAGCCTAGTCTACATGGTAAGTTCCAGGACAGCCAGAGTTACATAGTGACCTGTCTCTAAATAAATAAACAAACAAATAATTCAAAATAATAGAGTTGGGAATGGAGCTCATCATGGAAAATGCCCTGGATACTTTCATTGGCCCAGAAAAAATTTGATTTTGTAGCCTTACAGAATAATTAAGTAGATAAAACAGAATTCTATATAACTACTTCATAATATCTGCTATTACTCATATGTTACATTTGCTGAATAATTGATATTATCATATATTAAGGCTCTATATTTTTTCCCTGAGACAGGGTTTCTCTGTGTAGCCCTGGCTGTCCTGGAGTTCACTCTGTAGATCAGGCTAGCCTTGAACTTAGAGATCCCCCTGCCTCTGCATCCCAAGTGCTAGGACTAAAGGCTTGGGCCACCATGCCCACTAAAGACTACTTTCAAATAAGGTCATATTCACAAACACCAAAAAATAAAATAAATAAAATCTATCTATCTATCTATCTATCTATCTATCTATCTATCTATCATCTATCTATTTATTTTGTGAGATAGAATCTCCTATAGGCTAGACTGGGGTCAAACTTATTGTGTGCTTGATGATGATGACCTTGAACTCCTGATCCTTCTGCCTCTGCCCCAAGTGCTGCCTTTATACTTGGTTCCAGGACTTAACTTGTTGGCATCTCGTCTTCTATCCTGTGCCTGTTGCCCAAGAATTTCAACTGCTTTGAGTCCTGTCTTGTCCAGCTTAGACTGCTTTGAGGGTCTCCACACTCTCACAGCCCACAGAACATCAGGCTCCTTTTTGTACTCTTGACCGGGATTAGCCCGGTCTTCTCAGTGCCGCAGCCCATCCATCAGCTTTCCCCTTCTGGTCCCCAGGTGCAGCTGGAAACTTCTTATGCCCGGCCAGTGCTTTGTCTTTCAACGCCTTCAAGACTGTGGTCGACATTGACACCATTGGCACCTTCAATGTGTCTCGTGTGATTTACGAGAAGTTCTTCAGGGTGGGTATCCTCCTGGCAGGGGCCTTTCCTCCTGTAGCTTCCCACTCACTGTTGTCCCTTGTATGTTTCAGGACCATGGAGGAGTGATTGTGAACATCACCGCCACTCTCAATATGCGGGGGCAGGTGCTGCAGCTACACGCAGGCGCTGCCAAGGCAGCCGTGGGTATGGATGCTCCCTGTGAATTATCCCCTTGACTATCCCTGGAGGCTGATAATCTCCACATGGACTTGACCCTACCCGTGGACACTGTAACCCAGAGGTAGCACAGCCTCACGATTTCCCCTCCTATGTGTATTTCTTCCATGAAGATGCTATGACGCGACACTTGGCTGTGGAGTGGGGTCCCCGGAATATCCGTGTCAACAGCCTGGCTCCTGGTCCCATCAGTGGCACTGAGGGGATCCGGCGATTGAGTGAGTCTCTTTGGAAGTTTGGGACATCCATCAAAGCTTCTCAAATGGTAGCAGGGCTTAAAATATTCTGTTTTGGGGGTTGGGGATTTAGCTCAGTGGTAGAGCGCTTGCCTAGCAAGCGCAAGGCCCTGGGTTCAATCCTCAGCTAAAAAAAAACCTGTTTTCAGCTAGGCAGTGGTGGCACACACCTTTGATCCCAGCACTTGGGAGGCAGAGGATGGTAGATCTCTGAGTTCCAGGTCAGCCTGGTCTACAGAGTGAGTTCCAGGAAAGCCAGAGCTTCACAGAGAAACCCTGTTTTGGAAAACAAAAACAAACAAAAAACAACAGCAAACATTTTGTCTTATTCCGGTCAAGAAGTTATCCAGATGTGGGCCGGGGGTTGGGCGGGGGAGTGCTGGAGGGAGGCAGCAGTGGACACTGGGCTTACTGGATCCTATTGCCTTCCTGGGGGCCCCCAGGACAGTTTGAAATTAAAGTATACTGGGTCCTGACTTCCTATTGCCTTCCAGGGCGCCCCCAGGACAGTTTGAAATTAAAGCGTCTTTCAAACCCTGTGCAAAGACTTGGAAACAAGACAGAGATCGCCCACAGCGTACTGTACCTGGCCAGCCCTCTGGCTTCCTATGTCTCAGGGATTGTGTTGGTGGTTGATGGTGGCAGCTGGATGACATTCCCAAATGACATCAGTCAATTGGTAGAGTTTGAATCCTCCTCTGCGAAGCTCTAGGTAATGAGTTGTTCCCACTTCTTGGGGTCCCTGTGTCCTTGAATGCTCCTGTCTTTTCTCTGCCAGGAGCAGCTATGAACTATGGGTCAGGTTTTCAGAGGACCATCCCTGCCCCTGTTGCACAGAGGGGGCCCTCTCTAGTGGACAGACACAGTCTCCAAGGCTATGAAGGAAGTGGACTCCTGCCACTGAGGTTTTCCCAGTGACCTTGGTCTCTTGCCAATTGGAGGGATACAGCCTTGAATTTGCAGTCTCTGGCCTTAGTCTCTGGAGTGCTGAGATTCAGGAACGGATGACAGGATACAAAGTTTCCTTTTCTTTCTTTCTTTCTTTCTTTCTTTTCTTTTTCTCTTTTGAGATAGGATCGCATGTAACTCCGGCTCTGTTCAAACACTGTGTAGCTGAAGATGATTTTGAACACCTGATTCTCCTGTCTCTACCTGCTGAGTATTGAAATGACAAAAGAGCCACCACTTTTTACAGCGTTGAAGGTCACATGCATGTTAAACCATCACTGTATCAACCGAATTACATCCTCTGCCTCAGGATACATCTTTTGTCACACAAACAAACATTGTATTTTTTAAAAATGTATCCAGGAGGCAGTATTCTTCCTGGGAAATGCCTTCTTCCTCACAGAGGTCTATAGTCACACCAGAAACGTTGAATGTGAATTTGGAAATCCTAGCCGTCTAGTCCTTCTTCTGGGGACCAAGCTGGTTCCATGCTCTGCCTCTGCAAAGCCCACATCGCAGGTGGGCAGGACCAGGTCATGAGCCTCGCCTGATGCTTGTTCATCTGAAGGGTTCCTATGATTTTTGCCAGTAAATTACATTTTCTTTTAAATAATCTTTTTACTATAAAAATATCTATGAGTTGGAATTTGTAAGTCTCTAGAAAGAAAATGAAAAAGTTTGATTCTATCACTGAAATGGGGGGTTGTGTTTCCTGTCTTTTTTCTTTGTTTCTTCAGCATGTTTGCTGCTCACGCCCTTCTTACACTGGCAGCAGCAAGGCGACACCGCTTCCTGATTGATGATTGATGGATGATTGATTGATTGATTGATTGATTTGTTAGCAGGGTTTCTCTGTGTAGCTTTGGAGCCTGTCCTAGATCTTGCTCTGAAGCCCAGGCTGGCCTCGAACTCACAGAGATCCACCTGCCTCTGCCTCCCGAGTGTTGGGATTATAGGCTTGATCCTCTACCACTTGGCTTTGTTTTTGTTTTTGTTTGTTTGTTTTATTTTGTTTTTTAAAGACAGGGTTTGTGTGTGTAACAGTCCTGGATGTCCTGGAATTAGCTCCGTAGACCCGGCTGGCCTGGAACTCAGAGATACTCTGCCTCTGCTGGGATTAAACTGTGCACCACTTGACAGCTTCCTGATTTCTTATCAAGGGACTCCAGATCAGAGGAGATGTGGCTCTGTGGCCACCTCTGTTATGGGAAGTCTGTCTCTGGTCCACTAGCCAGTTGATAGGAGTTTTGATCCAAGAGGCGGGTTTTCATTGGTGATGGATATGACCAAGGAAGAGGCAGCCTTCCTTTCCGAGAGGGGAAGCGAGTCCCGTAGGCTCTTAGCAGTGGCTTGTGATTTGGCTCAGGTTCCTCTTTTGTTTTTTAATATTTGTGGACGAGATTTTGCATTTTAATAAGCCATAAAGAAAATTTTGTCATCTGGTGTCCGAAGTGGGGCACTCCACGACTCCTAGATCGGGTCTGCCCGGAGCTCCCCGGCTCCTGCACCTCGACACACACACCCCTCCCGAGTTCCCGCGCTCTCCGGTCCGCGCTTGCAGCCACCGGGTGTCCTGCCGAATCGGTTCTGCTCGGCTTGCACAGGCGCTGGGACAAGTTCTGGTTCTTGAGCATCGCTCGGGGTGCCGCCGCCCCCTCTCCCTCATACGGGTTCTGCTCCTCACAAGCACTGGGTAGAGTGGTCCAGCTGCTTTGAGCACTCGCTTAGGGTGCTGACCCTGAGCTACCTTGGTGCCGCACCTCCTCCACCTGCTGGTCAAACATCATCACTACATCTAAATACCTTCACACAACCCACACCTCCAGGGAAGACCACAGCCCAATCCTCCCAGGAGCAGCATCACAGCTGATAAGATACTTGGGAACTTTTAAACGGTGAACTAGGCTATTAAATAAATAAATGAATAAATGTTTTAAAAAGGTAAGAGGAAAGGAAATTTTAAAAACCTTCCCCATGTTGAAGATTGGCAGTATCACAATGCAGGGAATTCGGACCCTATTCACTGCTATTATGGACAGGATGCAAATAGAAAAAAATAAATAAATGAGTTAAACAACTTAGCTGGGATCTATATAATGTTAGCCATAATTATTAGCAGTCTGGTAATTCACATTTTATCCTGAAAAAAAAAAAGTGGTCTGATAACTACCAAATATGAGAAATTGACTGATAAGATACCAGTCTTAGAAAAGGCTACTACTGATAATATGTAAGCTTTACAAATAATTACTAAGGAGATTAATACAATTTTGATTGATAAGATAAAATCTTTAGAAACAGATAATAACAATATTCATAAACAGCATTTAGAGGAGAACCAACCTCACCGTTATATTATGAAGTGAGAGGGGAGCATCCCAAGGTTATTAGAAAACCAACCCTAGTTTATACAGTTACCATTCAAGAATGAACACCAGATGATAGGTATCCCCAGGGTATGCAGAAGTTAACTGGGATCCTACAGAAGCAATAGTTTTATATGGTATGCATTCACCTTTTGTGAAGCAGTTGTTAAATTCATCAGCCACTCAGAATTATTCCACAAGGCTGGAAAGATTTAGTTGCAGCAGTATTGGAATCTGGTTCTCAGTTACAGTGGAATACATGGTGGAGAGACAAAGCTAGGGCCATCGAAGAGCAAGGTAGGGTTAGAGGTTATAAGATTTCCCAAGATCAAATCCTTGGTGAGGGCTGTTATGCTGATGTGGAAAGACAGATTACATTTGAGATCAGACCTTGGGCCTGTGCCTTACAGCAGCTTTGAATGCTTGGGACAAGACCAAAGAACCAGGACTTACTTTAGAGAGACAGTTGCTAACTACCACCACAATTGGAATAACAACTCAAGAACTAAGTAATTTATTTCAAACCTTACAAGGTGACAAGGACATAAATAGTCCAAGAAAATTAACAGCTACGATTGAGAGAGAATTGGTAAAGAAAATCACAAGATGTACACATGGTAGTCCAGAACCTGATTGCATTCTAGTTATTTTATCAAATGGTTAAAAAAAAATTCTCCTTCTGGAATTCTTATGCAGAGACAAGATAATATTCTAGAATGGATATTTTTGTCACACAAACAGAACAAAAAAAAATTAAAGACCTATATAGAAAAGGTTTCTGAATTGATTCTAAAAGAAAAATCGAGATGTCATGAATTAACAACAGAAATTGTAGTACATTTTACTAATGCTGAAATTTCCTCTTTATGGGCAAAAAAAATGAACGTTGACAAAGAGCTTACAGTAATTTTTTGGGAGAGATTAACAAAAAATATCCCCAAAGCAAGAGACTTCAATTCATAAACACACACACACACACAAACACACACACACACACACACACACACACACACACACACACACAACCAATTGGGTCCATTCTCACATTATACGGGGAGCTCTAATATCTGGAGCCCTTACATTCTATACTCATACAAATAAATCAGGAGAGGCAGGTTATAAATCAGGAAATTTAAGTAAAGTGGCTCAAAGCCCTTATGATTCTGCTCAAAAATCAAATTATATGCTATTCTCGTGGTATTATTAAAATTTTCATAACCTTTTGATATAGTTACTGACTCTCAATATGTTGTTTTACATATGAAAACTGCTGAACTTATTCCAGATGATTCAGAATTGACCTTGTTATTTATTCAATTACAAGAAATAATCAGAAATAGAAATCATCCCTTGTATATAACACATATCAGATCCCATACGGGTCTACTAGGCCCTCTAGCACAAAGTAATGATAAAATTGACCAGCTATTGGTAGGAAATTTGCTAAAAGCCCCAAAATTTTATAAGGAACACCATGTTAATAACAAATGTTTGGAAAAAGATTTTTCATCACTTGGCAACAAGCCACGGAAATTATAAGGAAGTGTCCTACTTGTTCTTTGTATAACCAAACACCACTACCTGCAGGAAGTAACCCAAAAGGTACTCAAAGAAATGAAATTTGGCAAATGGATGTGTTTCATTTTACAGAGTTTGGAAAACTAAAATATGTATACCATACTATAGATACCTCTTCAGGATTTCAATGGACAACTGCTTTGAGTTCTGAAAAGGCTGATTCTGTAATTACACATCTATTAGAAGTTATGGTCATCATGGGAATACCTGTATATATTAAGACTGAAAATGCTTCAGCATATGTCTCTAGTAAAATGAAACAGTTTTTTGCATATTACAACATAAAACACATTACAGGTATACCATACAATCCTACAGGACAAGCAATTAAAGAAAGATCTAATCACACTTTAAAAGAAATGCTTGGTAAATAAAAAGGGGTAATAATGACCCCTAATATAAATTGCACAATGCTTCAATGCTTTATTGACTTTAAATTATTTATTTATTTGTTTGTTTGTTTGTTTTGAGCTGAGGATCGAACCCAGGGCCTTGTGCTTGCTAGGCAAGCACTCTACCACTGAGCTAAATCCCCAACCTGGCTTTAATTTTTTTTTTTTTTTTTGTTTTGTTTTCTAGATAAGGTTTCTCTGTAGCTTTGGAGTCTGTCCTGGACTAGCTTTGTAGACCATGCTGGCCTCGAACTCACAGAGATCCACCTGCCTCTGCCTCCCGAGTGCTGGGATTACAGGCTTGTGCCACCACCACCACCCCGCTGACTTAAAATTTTTTAAATGCTAATGAAAAGGGAACTGCAGTTGTGGAGAGATATTGAATAATAGAAAAGAAACAAAACAAAACAAAACAAAACAAAAAAACACTGAACTAAATTAGCCTGCATGCTTTAAAGATCTGTTGACCTCAGAATGGAAACCAGGATATGTGTTACATTGGGAAGAAGTTTTGCTTTTGTTTCCACAAGAGCAGAAAAGCTATGGATACCATCAGTATTGATAAAGATTTGATTTAAACAGGAGAGACCCCTGGATTAGGAAAGGTGATGATAGTTCATCAACTAATGTGGTGATTCAACCTACAGAAAAGGAAAAACTCACCAAATTATCGTCGGGGCAGGGTTCTGTATTTGTCTTTCCAGGGAAAGAAAAACATCCAACTGAGGAATCTAAACACCTTTGGACAAATGAAACAGAAAAAAGAAGGGAGAACCATCCGGAAAATAACTACCAAGAAAAGGAGTAATCTGGCCTAATGGTATAAAATACTTACTACAGGGTAAAATTTCATAAACCTTTCAAAATATTGGCTCAACTGGTAAAGAACTAACTACAAATGCATGACTTGAGCTTGATCCTTGTAAACCATGTAAACCTGAAGTGGGGAACTGACATTCCATAACCTCTGACCTCCACACATTCGCTGGTATACACATGCCCATGCACACATACACATACAAACAACAAATAAATTAAATGTTTTAAATTTTAAGACATGTGCATATGTGTGTGCAAAAGAGATGACAGAACTCTTGGATCTGGAGTTACAGGCCGTGGTAAAGCAACCTAATGTGGGTGCTGGGAATTGAACTCAGGCCTTCTGTAGTATGTACTCTTAACTACAGAGCCACCTCTCTATCCCTAAATTTATTTGTTTGTTTGTTTGTTTGTTTGTTTGTTTGTTTGTTTTTAGATAAGGACTCTGTGTAGCCCTGGCTGGCCTGTAACTAAGTCTGCAGACCTGCCTGCATCTCCCTTCCAAGTGTTGGTATTATTAAAGGAGTGTGTGTGTGTGTGTGTGTGTATGTGTGGGTTCACATCTATCTAAACAGAAAACTATAAAGGCCCTGTCCTACAGCTCTTTAGTGAGTTTTCCTCCAATGGGGCAGACTTCAGAAGCAGGTTCTGTAAAGCCAGATCATTTTCTTTTCTCCTTTTCTTTTTCTTTTGGTTTTTCAAGACAGGGTTTCTCTGTGTAGCCCTGGCTGTCCTGGAACTCACTTTGCAGACTAGATTGGCCTCGAACTCAGAGATCTGCCAAGTGCTGGGATTAAAGGCATGCACTACCACCTCTTGGGTCAGACCATTTTCTTTTCTTTCCTTCCTTCCTTCCTCCCTTCCTTCCTTTCTTTCTTTTCAAATGTGGTACATATACACAATGGAGTACTTACTCAGCAGAGAAAACCAATGACAGCATGAAATTTTCAGGCAAATGGATGGAACTAGAAAATATCATCCTGAGTGAGGTAACCCAAACCCAGAAGGACAAACATGGTATGTACTCACTCGTAAGTGGATTCTAGATATAAAGCAAAGAACAACCAAACTGCAACCCACAGAACCAGGAAGACTATATAGCAAGGGGGACCCTAGGATGATGGTAGTTTATAGTAAGATTTGGTTTTACTCACTTACTGGGCAAGCCTCAGTGAAACATTTCACAATTAGGATAAGAATTTATACTGTACCAAGCTGATAATAGAAAATAAATTTTAAAAAGTGGAAAAAAATTCCAAAAAAAAGGACAAAGTTTCTCTGTAAAACAGTCCTGCTATCCTGGAACTCACTCTGTAGACCAGACTGGCCTCGAACTCACAGAGATCCACCTGCCTCTGCCTCCCGAGTGCTGGAATTACAGGCGTGCACCAGCACCACACCTGGCCAGACCATTTTCTATAGATAGAGTAAATTGTCTGCATGTGGAGGTCAGTTTGGCTCAGAGAAACTGACTGCACTTGCTTGGTCTGTTGGCCTGCAGGCCTAGGATAGCCATGGAAACTTCTCTAGACACAGGCATCCTCAGCAAGTGTTGTTTTTCTATGGAGGAGGACAGAAAAGCAGACAGTAGGTTGAGGAGGCCAGGTTTCTAGTGGTGTTAGCTCCAGCATACTCTGTCTAGCTTGTGGACCTGGCTATCATTCTGTGGAAATATTTTACAACATAGCAATTGGTGAAGAGCTACATTATCTCCAATCATGTCAACAATCTCTGAAACCCCCTTAACAGTATGGCGTGCACCTGCAGGCCCAGCACTTAGGAACCTGAATTAGGAGGATGGTGCATTTAAAGGCAGCCTGGGCTTCAGAGTGAGACAGATCAACAACACAACCATCTTAAAGACAAAAATAAAATTCCAGGAGAATTTTATTATTTCGGGGTACTAGGGATTGAACCTAGAGACTTACACCTGCTAGGCAAGCATACTACTGCTTAGCTCCTCCTCAGCTCTTAATTTGATCACGTATGTATATACGAACGCGCGCGCGCGCGCGCGCGCGCGCGAGAGAGAGAGAGAGAGAGAGAGAGAGAGAGAGAGAGAGAGAGAGAGAGAGTTTTGCCTGAATGTATTTATGTATTTATGTGCATTATGTGCATGCCTGGTATCCATAGAGGACAGAAGAGGACATTGGATCCTCTGGAACTGGAGTTACAGATGTAGTTATGACCACCATGTAGATGCAGGGGATCAAATCTGGGTCGAACACTGCATATAACCACTGAGCCATCTCTCCAATGCCCCAAGGTCTCTTTTTACTTCTTGTTTTGAGATAGACTCTCACTAAGTGATCTAGACTGGCCTCGAACTTGTAATTCTTGTACCTTAGCCTCAGTTGGGTATTTATTGGCCTTTACAAGTAGGCCTGGCTGCCAGAAGCATTTCAAGTGTCCTATGCAGTTAAATGTTGTATCTGTTCCTCAAATGTTCATAAAGACGTGGGGGTTTGCACCTCTCTGCCTTGTTCTGTTTTATGCATAGTTTCAAAGGATGAAACATTTTCTGCTCTCTCTCTCTCTGTGTGTGTGTGTGTGTGTGTGTGTGTGTGTGTGTGTGTGTGTGTGTGTGTTGTTAGGGAAATGAACCCAGGGCATTTTAGAAAACTTTCTGACCTAGTTCACATAAAAATTATCCTTCCCGAGTTGGGCATGAGGTGCAGGCAGAGCACTTGCCCACTGTCCCTCAGGCGTTGGATGGTCCCCAGTACAAGACAATTACAGAGCCTTCCTTTCAGGGAAATCTAGTTTTTTTGAGAAGGGGTCTTGCAATGTAGTCTAGGCTAGCCTTGAATTCATGATTCTTCTTCCTCAGTCTCCTTGTCCCAGGATTATAAGATTTTGCTATCATGTATGTTCTAAATACACAATTAATTAGTTCATGGTTTTTGTTGTTGTTTTGGTTTTAGTTTTGGTTTTTCCGAGACAGAGTCTCTCTGTGTGGCCCTGGCTGTCCTGGAACTAGCATGGCTGCCACAAGTTCAAGGCCAGCTTGGCTACAAATTGACTATTGGCCTCTAGGGATACATAGTTAAGAATCTGTCTTTTTTTTTTTTTTTGCCTCCCCCCCCATTTTTATTTACTTATTTTTCTATTATCAGCTTGATACAGTATAAAATCTTATCCTAATAGTGAAATATTTGATTGAAGCTTGCCCAGTAATTGAGTAAAACCAAAACTTATTATAAGCCACAGTCATCCTAGGGTCCCCCCTGTTATATAGTCTCCCTGGTTCTGTGGGTTGCAGTCTGATTAAGAACCTGTCTTAAAATGGACAAAATGTGTGTGTGTGGCCAGGGTTGGGGGGGGCACACACACTTTTAATCTCAACCTTTGGGAAACAGAGGCAGGTGGATCCCTGTGAATTCAAGGTGAGCCTGGTCTACAGAGAGAGTTCCAGGACAGCCAGGGCTACACAGAGAAACCCTGTCTTGAAAAAGCAAAAACAAACCAACCAACCAACAAACAAACAAACAAAAAACCCAAAATGCTTTGGGTTGTATGTGTTAAAGGAATAAATGAGTCTGTATTCATTCATCCTGTTCCTTGGTTTGAGCCATACAGGCGATTTCTTGTCCACATACAACAAATGAAGGTCTGGGTGTGTTTATCTTTGCCTATACGGAAAACGAAAACCTTAGAATTGCCCAAAATAAACTGTTAATTTGGAGGGGTTCCTTTCCACTGATTTCTGTTGCCTTGGTAACTTGGAGCACCCAGCTGTGGCTTACATGTGCTACAAGATCTGGCACCAGAATCCACTTTTCTCACTGGGGGATTTTCCCAAGCACTGGGTCTTCCTCTCTGTCTATGAGGGCGGGGCCACACCACTGAAGCATCGGCAACAGGGTGAAGATGACCTCTCTGATTTTTTTTTTAAGATTTATGCTATTTATTTGCATGTATATGTGTGGGTTCACATGTGTCATGATGCTCACGTGGAGATCAGAGGACAAATTTCGAGACTTGGTTTTCTCCTTCCACCATGTGGGTCCTGTGGATTGAATTCAGGAGATAAGCTTGGTGGGCTTTTCCTACTGAGCCATCTTGCTGGCCCATGTTACTGCATGTGCATGATGTGGGGAAGGGAGCACACATGTATGTGGAGGTCAGAGGACAACTGTTCCGCCAGCCAGCTCCCTAATAATGACACGGAGACTTCTTACTAATGATGAAAGCTCAGCCTATAGCATGGGCATGTTCCTAACTAGCTCTTATAACTTAAATTAATACATTTGTATTAATCTACATTCTATTATGTGGCATTACCTCTCTTCCATCTTGCATCCCCTGTTTCCTCCCTATGTTCTCTGGCATCTCTCTCGAACCTAGATTCATCTCCCACTTCCTCTCTCTCTGCCTGGAAGTCTCACCTATACCTCCTGCCTAGCCATTGGACGTTCGGCTCTTTATTAAACCAATCACAGCAATTCACCTTCACATAGTATACAAATATCCCACAACATGGGTTGAGGATTTAGCTCAGTGGTAGAGCACCTGCCTAGCAAGCCCAAGGCCCTGGGTTCGATCCTCAGCTCCAAAAAAACAAAAAGAAAAAAGAAAAAAACCAACCAAACAAACAAACAAATACCCCACAACAGCGTGCTGTCAGTCCCCTCCTTTCTTTGTGTGAGTTTCAGAGATCAAACTTGGTTGTGAGCCATCTCACTGGCCCCTGAAGGTGACCTCTTCACTTCAACATTACATTTTTTGAGGTTTTAGTTATTTTTTGTGTATGAACATGTTGCCTGAATGTGTTTGTGCACCATGGATATGTAATGCCTACAGAGGCCAGAAGAGAGCATCAGATTCCCTGGTATTGGAGTTGCAGTGAACTGCCATGTGGGTGCTAGGAATTGGACCCAGGTCATTTGAAAGAGCAACAGTGTTTCTCCTTCTTCTTCTTCTCCTTCTTCTTCTTCTTCTTCTTCTTCTTCTTCTTCTTCTTCTTCTTCTTCTTCTTCTTCTTCTTCTTCTTCTTCTTCTTCTTCTTCTTCTCCTCCTCCTCCTTCTTCTCCTCCTCCTCCTCCTCCTTCTTCCTATTATTATTATTATTATTATTATTATTATTATTATTATTATTTGACATTGAACTACATCTTATTAATGAAGAATGTTGAAATGAGCATACCTATTTAAATACAAAAACTATTTCTCAGCTTGGAAGTCATTATACTAAAATTTGCCAATCTTATTCACAGATGGCAGAGTTTACAGACTGCTTAATTAATATTTCCTCTATTTAATCCTGCTCTTCCACTCATCACATGGCTTTCACCTCTCCATCTGTTGCGCCGATGACCACAGACACCTTGTCTCAATGTTGTCTGAAGTCTTGACTCATCTGAAAGGCTCTGGCTGACTGCTCGTATCTACAGAAGCGCTGGAGGGAGGATCCTGCAGCCAGTGCTCTCAACTGTGGTGCCATCTCTCCAGCCCTCAACATTTTTATATCCATCAATCAGGCACTGTAGGACCAAGAGTTAGGGACCCAGAGTGTGGGAGCCTCGCCTCGATAGAGAGTATTGGTGCCTCTGGTCACGGCTTATTATCTTCTCTGCCTGTGTCCATGAGGGCTCACTGACTGAGTGAAGGGGAGACAAGATGAAATGATATTTTCTTTTTAAAGATTTATTTGTTTATTATGTATACAGTGTTCTGCTTGCATGTATGCCTGCAGACCAGAAGAGGGAACTATCTGTAATGAGATCTCATTACAGATGGTTGTGAGCCACCATGTGGTTGGTGGGACTTGAACTCAGGACCTCTGGAAGAGTAGCCAGTGTTGTTAACCTCTGAGCCATCTCTCCAGCCCTCGAAATGAATTTTCTAGAAAGCCAGATTGGCCATAACTTACTTTCTTTTTTGGTTTTTTGAGACAGGGTTTCTCTCTGTAGTTTTGGTGCCTATCCTGGATCTCACGCTATAGACCAGGCTGGCCTTGGACTCACAGAGATCTGCCTGGCTCTGTCTCCCCAGTGCTGGGATTAAAGGTGTGTGCCACCGCAGCCTGGCTAGTCGTAACATTTTAAGGCCAGCAGATATTCCTCTAACAGCTAATGGGACAGCTAAAGTTATGTTTTAAGTTTAAATTACTATACTTAAGAGATCTATAAAAGAAAAATGCTTATAACCCGTAAGCCACACTTGCCCAATAACAGATAACTTCCTGGAATGCTGGAGGCTGTTCATGTAAGATGTTTTGGCTTCTGTAAACATGCTTGGTTTACCCAACTGCACAGGATGTGTTGATCACAGGTAGGTAGGAGGTATGTAGGCAGGAAGTACGTCAGGATGTCTGCTTGCCCCTGATTGGATGAAAGCAGGACAAATGTAGCCTTGTGGGGTTTGCCTTTATAAGCCCCTGACTGGGGCTGGAGAGATGGCTTAGAGGTTAAGAGCACCGACTGCTCTTCCAGAGGTCCTGAGTTCAATTCTCAGCACCAACATGGTGGCTCATAACCATCTGTAATGAGATCTGGTGCTCTCTTCTGTATACATAATAAATAAATAAATCTTAAAAAAAAAGCCCCTGACTAATGTAATTTGCTGCCTACTCTGGGAATCCTGGGTATGGACCTGGCCAGCATCCCTCAGACAGTACTTAATAATGCTTGCTTCAAATTTGGCCCAAAACTGTGGTAGTGTGTTTATTCTTGCCTGGTGGGACTAACACTACATCATTTCATCCTTCTCCCGTGGGATAGATTAAAGCTGCTTTGTCCTGGTGACGTTTTCCAATAGATGTACAGGTAGGCATCTTGTCTGCCTCTGGCTCTGTGCTGAGCTTTTGGGTGCACAGCAATATCTTCTAGAACGCTGGACAAGTGGACCTAGGTCAGTACTTCCCAGGCTGGCTCCAGTTGTCCGGTTGTCATCTGGGTGTGGTCCTTGAGGCGCTGTCTGAAGAACACATCAGGCTTTCACTTGGATGCAGACAGATATACTCTGGTCCCATAGATCTAAGGAGATCCCCGGGTCCTTTCCTAGCTCCTAGACCTGTACAAGCCAGTGCTCAGGGAAGGTGTAGGATTCAGCGCTCCAGGCCTGGGAGGAAAGAGACTGAGTCAGACCCCAGACACACTGGCACTTGACAAGGTATGCCATAACTCTGAGGAGATACATTGTTCCTTCTGCAGGCTTTCTTATGACCATATGGATCTCAGTTCCCCTTCTCTGGTGCCAAGGAAGCTTGGAAATCCAAAGTGCCTTCGTGAGATGGCAGCCAAAGAAGGTAGGAGGAACATTTGCTCAAAACACAAAGAATTGCTGAGCATGGTGGTCCATAACAGCAGTCTCATCACCCAGGAGGCTGAGGTAATGCCAAGATTTAAAGACCAGCTTGAGCTAGAGTAAGAGACTGTTCAAAAACAAACAGAAAATATGGCTGGACATGGCAGTACGTACTTGTGATCTAGAACTTCAAAAGAGGAAGTAGGATCATGAGTTCAAGATTATTCTCAGCCACATAGCCAGTTCAAGGCCAAGCTGGGCTACCTGAGACCTTGTCTGTTTAAAAAAAAAAAAAAAAAAAAAAAATAAATATATATATATATATATATAATATATAAATAATACACACATACAATATCTATATCTATATCTATATCTATATCTATATATATATATATATATATATTTGACTTTGAAGTGAGATATGGTGGTGCCTTTATTCCCAGAATTTGGGAGACTCAGGAAGATTGCTATAAATTTGAGGCCAATCTGAGCTAAATATAGAGTACCATGCCAGTCAGGGCTACATAGCAAGACTCTGCTTAAAAAAAAAAACAAAAAACCAACCAAACAAAAAGAATTAATTTAGAGTTCTTCCACATGTAATTACATGGTGTTTGGACAATGAGGAGGATGGTAACATCCTTGAGCCAAGGCAGAAACTGACGGGTGCTATAGAGAGGAAATTCTGATCTGGGGGATACACCTCTCCTGCAGGCAATTCTGCCCCAGGCTGTGTGTGTGGGCAAGGGTGCTGAGGGAGGGGAGGCTGAGGTGGGTGGGAACTGTGGAGGCTGGAGCTGCTGTCATCCCAGATAGGGGCAGGTGTGAGCAACTTCAGCATGAGATGTTAAAATAAGAAAATCATCCACTTCTCGGGCTGAGTCAGGAGGAATTAAACCCTGCCTTACAAACTCACGCTCTATTTTTACTCAAAGGAATGTACTTAGCCAAATTCGAAGGTGAGAAAAAAAATCCTTCCCACTAAATAAAATATCAGTAAACATGGCAGGCTCTGTGGCCTTGACTGCTGAGGGCCCCAAGGGTGTGTCATATAATCCTAAGATTGACTTCTCACTAAGTTTGCTAGTCAAATACACAATGTCAAAGTTATAAAATATTGGTGAAATTATTAAGGCCACTCCATGTAATTAAAAGGGAGGTTTATTTTGTGGGGTAACTTACAAATGAAGGGATAGGTTGCAGGGTCTGGCAAAGGTATGGCACATTCCGGCGGTGTTCGCTGGAGAACTCTGCTCGGTCTACCTCCAGCGTCCAGGGTCCCAGAACCAAGAGAGAACTCTCCTCTCGATCCTGGGTCTTCAGCTTCCTCCCTCAGCCCTACCTTGTGGGCGTGACCATTACCAAAGCCTCAAAGGGGGTTAGAACTTCCAGGCCAAGGCTGGGATGGCTACCCACTACAATAAAAATATTTCAGGTTGGAGAAATGGTTAAGTGGTTAAGAGTAAGTACTTGCTGCTCTTTCAGAGGACCTGAGTTCAGTTTCCAGTGCCCATGTCAGGTGGTTCCTACATCTTCTTCTGGACTTTTGAGGTACCAACATTTATGTAGCATGTAAACACACACACATGTAGCATGTAAACACACACACAACTTACTCATGCCAGGCATCATTTGTCTATAGTCTTACAGAGATATGAATAACATGTGGTAAGCTGCACATATATAGAATTCTGATATGTCAACAGCCCTGAAAACATTCTGCAGTAAAGAATGTCATGCTATAAGTGTAGGACATATGCCGGCTTTTTACTTGTGTGTATGTTGTTGGTGACTGAACACAGAGCTCTATACATGCTAAGGATACTCTCTACCACTGAATATACCCCAAGCTCTGCTCTTACTTCTTGATAAATTTGGTAGATCCAAGGAGGATATTTTTTATAATTATATATGTATGTATGTATTTTAAGAGGCAGGCAGATCTCTGTAAACTAGTCTGGTTTACATACCATCAAGATTATATAGAGAGACTCTGTCTCAAAAAACAACAACAACAAAAAAAAAACAAACAAAAACCATAAAACTTACTTTTTTGGGGGTTTTTGGGACAGAGACTCACTACATAGTCTTGCCTTGTCTAAAATTTGCTATGTCAACCAGGCCTGCCTCAGACTCATAGAGACCTACCTACCTCTGCCTAATGACAGTCTAAAATTACATTTATTTATCTTGTGTGTTCTGTGTATGTGCACACACGTGTGTCTGTGTATGTGTGTATGTGTGTTCTGTGTATGTGCACACACGTGTGTATAGAGGTCTGAGGACACCTTGCAGGTAGGTGTCAGTTCTTTTCTTGCACTACGTGGTCATGGGGAGTTAACACAGGTTGTCAAGTTTGGTGGCAAGTACTCTTACCCACTGAGCCATCCCACCACCTCCCAAGAAGAAAGGCATTTATAATGAACACCTAGATGAGTTTTCTCAATGTAGGCATAAATAAAATAGAAAAACAAGGTACACACCTGTCTTACTTTTCATTGCTGTACTAAAATACCGAGGACAAGGCAACTTATAAAAGAAATTATTTAATTTGGGGTTCACAGTTTTAGAGGGTTAGAGTCCATGGCCGCCATGGGAGGGAGCACGGCAGCAGGCCTGACGCTGAAGCAGTAGTGAGAGCTTATGTCTGGAGGCACAACAACGAGACAGAGAGGCACAGCCCCGCCCACAAGGCCACACCTCCTAATCCTTCCCAAACAGTTCCACCAACCCTGGCTCAAGTATTCAAACCTATGAGCCTATGGGGGCCAGTCTCATTCAGACCACCACAGTGTCCCAGTAGTTACTTTTTCTCACTGCTGTGAGAATACTTCACAGGAACAATGTAAGGACAGGAAGAGGTGGGGTTATGTTTTCAGAGGGTTCAGGCCACAGCAGCAGAAGAGGCTCTTACCTCATGGCACACAGGGGTTGGAGGAAGATAGACAGACAGACAGACAGACAGGATTACAGGCGTGCTTAATTGTGCCCAGCGAGGCAGCTGATAATTTCACATTCTAAGTATTTCAGTCTAGGCCTGCGACATCTTATTTTGCAAGGTGCCTCTACTAGTTTATTTCTCTCCATTTATTCCTATGCCCCCATGTTCTCCTTCCCACAGCGTCTTGGTTAAAGTTTCTATTGCTGTGATGAAACGCCATGACCAAAAAGCAATTTGGGGAGAAAAGGGTTTATAATCTAAGGAAGTCAGAACAGGAACTCAAGCAGGGCTGGAACCTAGAGGCAGAAGCTGATGCAGAAGCCAGAGAGGGGTGCTGCTTACCAGCTTGCTTGCTCCAGCTTGCTCAGCCCACTTTTTTATAGAACCCAGGACCACCAGCCCACGGATGGTACCATGCACCATGGGCTGGGCCCTCCTGCTGTGGGATGTCTTTCTGTGTGCTGTGAATATGTATGGCTCCCATTGGATAATGAAAAAAGCTGTTTTGGCCTATGGCAAGAAAGCTTAGAGCCATTCTGGAAATTCAAGCAGAGATACAGAAAGAAGGGCACAGTGGGGAGAGACGCCAGCCTGCCACCCAAGGAGCAACAGATGCCAGCAGACTGGTAACGTCACTGCCATGTGGCAACATATTAACAGAAAGGGTTGAGTTAAGTTGTAAGCGCTAGCTAGCAAGCCATTAGGCTATAAAAATGGTAATTAATACGAGCCTCTGTGTAATTATTTTATAAGTAGCTGCGGGGCTGGAGAAACACAGGACCACGGGGCCTGGGTGAGACCAGAGAAACTTACAGCTACACCCTCCCCTATTAATCACTAAATGAGAAAATGCCTTGCAGCTGGATCTCATGGAGGCATTTCCTCAACTGAAGTTCCATCCCCTCTGATGACTCCAGCTTATGTCAAATTGACACACAAAACCAGCCAGTACACACAGTATTCAGAATAATCTCTCTTCCCAATGCAAATGTGAGCAAGAACGAATCTCCAAAACATTAATGTCTACCCACCCCAGATCCTCCAAATAAGACAGGTAGTTGCATCTGCAGTCCAGTACCCACCAGAGCTATATGGTAAGAACCTACTGCTGTCGGGCAGCAGTGGCACACGCCTGTAATCCCAGCACTCGGGAGGCAGAGGCAGGCGGATCTCTGTGAGTTCGAGGCCAGCCTGGTCTACTGAGTGAGATTCAGGACAGGAACCAAGAACTACACGGAGAAACCGTGTCTCGGGGGTGGGTGGGGTGGATCTATTGTTGAAGACACAACCAGATGGAGAGAAATAAAGCTGGAATGGTGTGAATGCTTCTCTCATGCTGGCTAGTTCTCTTATCAAGAGGAAGTACTATGCAGGCTACTTTGGGAGAATAGTCATGAGTGGTCTCACTCAGCCATGGATCCTGAACACTACATTATTCGTTGAGCAGACAAGATGTGCCCACCAGTACAATCGTGGCAAGTCTGTTGGAGGAATAACCAACGACTTTCTGACTGGAATTGAGACTCACCCCATGGGAAGGAATTCACATCCGGTACTATAAATTGATTTACAGCCTGTGGCTGAAGCTGGCATGGTGGTGCCCACCTTTGATTTCAGCACTGGGGAGGGAGAGGCAGGTGAGTCTCTGAGTTTCAGTTCGAGGCCAGCCTTGTCTACATAGTGAGTTTAAGGACAACCAGAGCTACATAGTGAGACCTTGTTTCAAACAAACAAACAAACAAACAAACAAAGCCTGTGGCTGGGGAGATCATAGGCCCTGGGGTTGTATGGACATGTGACTGTCAAACTTCCTTTTAAACATTTATTTGTCTATGCCCATAGATTAGGGCTGTTCTCACTTTGCCTTAATTAGTTAGTATTAAAACATTTTTATTTTATGTGTATGAGTGTTTGCCTGCTTACATATCTGTGTATCACATGTATGCCTGGTGTCAGAGTAGGCCAACAGAGAGAATCCAATTCCGGGAACTGGAGTTACACATGGTTGTGAGCTGCCATGTGGGTGCTAGGAACTGAACCTGGGTCCCCAGGAAGAGAAGACAATGTTCTTAACCACTGAGCCATCTCTCCAGCCCTCCACCTTATTTTTTGAGACAGTTTTTCACTGAACTTGGAGCTCACCATTCAGTTAGGGTCACCAGTTAGCCTGTCATAGAGATCCTCCTATACCTGCCTTCAGGGCTGGAATTGCAGGTACACACTCAGCTTTTTAGATGGGTGCTGGGATCTGATCTCAGGCCCTCATTATTTCAGGGCAGTCACTTTACTGACTATGCTGTCTTCCCGGCCACCACTTGCTGCTTTTAAACAGTCCCTTCACTTGGTCTGAGCAGGAAGGTGAACATTCTTCATGCAGCGGCTCTATTTGGGCACACAAGCCATGGAAGCCATAAATATTTTTGTTAGCATTGGCACACAACAGAAACACCTGCTCCTCAGAAAGCCAGCCTTGGGCCTGACTGAGAACACCAAAGGACAGATGGATCCTTACCATGGCCTCCCTAAATAGAAAGGCTGACACTCGCTGGAACTGCCTCTGAGAATGTTAGCTGGCCAAAGGCAATTTCCAGTCCTTGCATTAGAGGGAAGTGACTTTATTCTTTGAATGCATTTTCCTTACAAAAGCATACTAGTTCTTACATTCTTTCTTAGAAAATGAGACTAGTTTGGAGAGGGACCATATCACATTCCTTTTCCCAAAACCAGCTCTGAACAAAGCCTCCTATCATGTGCTGGGAATTTTGCCATGGTGTGTGTGTGTGTGTGTGTGTGTGTGTGTGTGTGTGTGTGTGTGTGTGACTCAGTAGATTGGATGGCTGTACACCTGGAAACAGAGTTCAGTTTTTAGCTTTTGCCAAAACTGCTTATGAAACTATATTTATCTATGGTGGCCACAAATGTAAAAATTGGTTCATAGTTTCTCCTTGTGTACTTGCCTGGATGCACCTTGTCTGATCTTAACTGGTCTAGTCAACTGCTCTGCACCCTTGACTGTGAACCTCTGATGACAAGGGCATTGGTTGGCAAACTGGCGATCAACACTGGATATCAAATTTAAAAACCTGTGCAAGTGCAGGTGGGGTCAGTCTGTAATCCAAGGCAGGAGGATCAGGAGTTCAGGCGTAGCTTGAGCTGCATGATTTATTGTTTGGTGTCTTTTTTTTTTTTTTTTTTTTTTTTTTTTTTTTTTTTTAAAGAACAACAAATCAAAGAAGAAACAAAATCTGTGCTTCTGCACTTCAAGTGCGCTCCTGTGAAGAATGCGTGAGCCCCTCAGTCCTAGCCTTGTGTGGAGTGACTTTGGGCAGTTCCTCACCTGCCGCGCAGTCAGAGAGCTTCTCTGTATCTACGTAGTAGCCCGCCCCTTGGTTTCCATTTAAATCTAGCAGCTTGTGAAGGAGTCACACGGGAAAGACTAGCGGCTTCTCTTGGTTATGGGCATGTTTGGTTTCCTGTTCAGCAGTAGTTTCCCAAAGCCTATCCTCATGCGCCTCTCCCGCGACATCACGCTTCGCTTGCCACACCCGCGCATATCATACCGAGCTTCCGAACGGGGGCGATCACTGTCGCCCCTAAACTGCGTCCGCTTCGAACCCGCCTTTATAGCAACTCGTGGGGGCGTGGCTAGGCTACAGGACGTGCTGACGTCACGCGCGACGGAGGGCGGGCCGGCGCCCGCGTCCCTCACTGGGTCCCTAAGCTCTGGTGCTCAGGCTTCATCCTCCGCTGCCCCGCCGGTGCCAGTCTCCCACCGCCCGCTCCCCGCCGCCGGGTCCTCACATCGTCCGGGCCGCGCCGCCGATATGGGCCCGCGCCAGCCTCGCTGCGGGGCCGGGAGCCGCTAAGGCGCGGTGTGAAGATGGGCGAGGGCGGAGCAGGGCCCGAGCGCCAGCCCCAGCAGCCCGGGCGCCCCGCGCGCGCCCGCCCGCGTCGCCGCGGGGATGCCCGCGCCCGCCGCCGCGCCCTGAGCGCCTTTGTCTGCCTCCAGCGCCGTTCGCATCATCCCTAGTTTAGCCGGCGCCGGATCATGGAGCTGAGCCAGCCGATCTCCCAGTCCGACCACGACGAGCCGGCGTCTGGGCCCCAGCGCGGGGTCAAGGGGCTGGTGGGGCCCGACGCTCCTCGCGGCTGGTCAGATGAGCCCGAGGAACACGCCCAGTTTCAACGGCGGCCAGAGGGACCCAACGCGCCAATCTGCTGGCCCGAAGAGGTAGAGGAGCCTGACGCTCCTAGCCGCTGGGTCAAAGAGCCCAGCGCTCCTCGCTGTAGGTCCCAGGAGCCCGACGTATCCTGCCACTTGGCCAAGGAGCCTGAGGAACCTGACGCCCCTCGCTGCTGGTCCCAGGAGCCCGACGAATCCTACCACTTGGCCAAGGAGCTGGAGGAGCCCGACGTATCCTACCACTTGGCCAAGGGACTGGAGGAACCCGACGCCCCTCGCTGCTGTCCCCAGGAGCCAGACGCACAGTGCCCCTTGGCCAAGGAGCTGGAGGAACCCGACACTCCTTGCTGCTGGCCCCAGGAGCCCGACGTACCGTGCCTCTTGGCCAAAGAGTGGGAGGAATCCAT
Organism: Onychomys torridus; assembly: GCF_903995425.1. Lineage (NCBI taxonomy): Eukaryota > Metazoa > Chordata > Mammalia > Rodentia > Cricetidae > Onychomys > Onychomys torridus. The sequence continues at coordinate 19,403,506 of NC_050450.1, read as the reverse complement.
CGCCCCTTGCTCCTGGTCCCAGGAGCCAGACGCTTCCTGCCACTTGGCCAAGGAGCTGCAAGAACCCGAAGCCCCTCACTGCTGGCCCCAGGAGCCAGACGCATCCTGCCACTTGGCCAAGGAGCTGGAGGAACCCGACTCCCCTCGCTGCTGGCCCCAGGAGCCGGACGTACGGTGTCACTTGGCCAAAGAGTGGAAGGAATCCGACTCACCGTGCCTCTTGGCAGAGGAACTGGAAGAGCCTGACGCCCTTCACTGCTGGCCCCGGGAGCCCGACGCGCCGTGCTTCTTTACCGAGGAACTGGAAAAGCCTGACGCCCCTCACTGCTGTTCCCAGGAGGCGAACACCGGGTGCTCCTTGGCCAAGGAGCCAGAGGAGTCTGACGCCCCTCACCTGTGGCCGGGGGAACTCGACGTACCGTGCCTCTTGGTCAAGGAACCCGAGGAGCCCGATGCACCTGTCTGCTGCTGGCCCGAGGAGCCGAAGGAGCCCGACGCACCCAGCGCACCGTGTTTCTGGGGCAATGAACCAGAGGAGCCTGACGCATCTCGCTGTTGGTCTGAGGAGCCCCAGGTGCTGTGCCTCTGGCCAGAGGAGCAGAATGCAACGGGCTGCTGGCAGGAGGAGCCCGATGCACCCTGCTTCTGGCCGGAGGACCGAGAGGAACCCAAAGTTCCGTGTCTCCAGTTCAAAGAGCCAGAGAAGCCCAAAGTCCCTTGCAGCTGGCCGGAGAAACTGGAAGGCTGCTGCCCTACGCGGGGCCTACCCCTAGAGCCTTTAGCCTCCGAGGGCGAACTACTGCAGGCATGTCCTGGGCCACCCTCGGACCCAGGCCCGGCGTTGTCGCTGTCCAGCGAGCCCGGGACAGCCCAGGAGGAGGGTGCGCGCCTCAGGACGGTGTTCGACGCCCTGGACAGGGATGGGGATGGATTCGTCCGCATCGAGGATTTCATCCAGTTCGCCACCGTCTACGGGGCGGAGCAGGTAACGAACTGACTGTGGTTCTGGTCCGGAGAGGTGTTTCTGATTACTGTTTAGGGTAGTTTTCCGGAATCCCCTCTTCCCTCTTAGAGGAAGGTATACCCACGAGTCAAGTGTCCCCTCCTCTAGCGTTCCACTTGCTACTGATTCCCTAGATCCGGGAATGGGAAACCCTCTTCAGGGCCTCGCTTCTGCCACCCATGTTTAGGACATCAGAGGCCAGACTTGTAGATGTCTCTTGAGCAGAGTTAGTTTGCTTTATGTGTTTCCCATTTGTTGTACTAGGTTTTGTTTGAGAGACAGTGCACGTAGAGGCTAGAAGGACCTAGGAATTAAAAATGGCTGGAGATGTAGATCAGTGGAAAAAGCATTTGCTTCATGCTCATGGCCTGGAGCTCAGTCCTTTGTATCACATGAAGGCTTTCTGCTCTACAATAAAGCCGCAAAATCAGCAAGCACAAAGTAAACCTTAAGCTGGGCATGATGGTGCATGCTTGTAGTCCCAGCATTTGGGAGGCTGAGACAGGATTGCTGCAGGTTCAAGACAAGCTTAGTCTACATAGTGAGTTTGAGACTAACTTGGGTACAGAGTGAGACCCTGTGTGTTTCAACACACACACACACACACACACACACACACACGCACACGCACACGCACACACTAGCGTACACAAGAGTTCTGCATCATGATCAAGAAAAGGAAGGGAAGGGGCCCAGGAGTTTCATGGCGGGTGCCAGATCTAGCAGAGCCATCAGGGCCCCATGCTTACAGGAGAGGTGAGATATGTTCAAAGGCAGCAGAGGCACAGTTCATGTGCAAGGGTCCCACACATCTACTACCAGTCCCTGGGGATGCTGGCTCCGAGACCAAGTCCTTGTTGTCCCCTTCAGCACTTAATTGTTTGCTCTGCTAGTAACCCAGAAGATGTCAACTGGGTTATATGTTCCTGTTTACTTACTGGTTGGAAGTCTCAGGGATTTTCATCTGTTCATTTTCATGCTATTCATCCTTCACACATGCAAACATTTGTTAAGTGGGTGTGCAAGTACATTTGCATGTTTGAGCTTTAAGAAAAGAGATAAAAATAAGCTGGGTGTGGTGGTACACACATCTGTAGTCCTTGCTTCCAGCACTCAGGAGACTGAGGCAGGAGGATGTCAAAATCGAGGTCAACCTGGATAGCAGCAAGACTGTCTCCAAAAACCAAGGGGGGCGGGGAAAGCAAAGTTGATATGTTTCTATTAGTCATAATGTTAAAACCTCTATTTGTAACATCCGAAGTGCAGTTGGAAAGAATTGGGCCCTGGTTAACTCAGGGATCTCTACTAAGCTGACACCTGGGGCCAGCCAGCTTCCTGAAGGCTTTGTACCCCTGAGCCCCCCTGCTGGCCTCTATCCATAGAGCTTACTTAGTTACTTAGTTCTTGTAGTCCGTTCCTTGTTCCTGGCCCAGAGTGGTCTTTCCAGTGTTTGGCAGTTGTTTACTGGTGCGGTGTGTCTTGCCTTTTACTTACTCTTGCCTCTAGATCCAGTCCTACCGAACAGGCTGGGCCAGGCCAGAGCCGCATTGGCTTTTTATCACGACTTGGCTCTGCTATTATGTGTTCACCGTATCATTGCCCTAGTCCTCTGGGGTGGTAATTAGGCATGCAGTTTTCACCCTTACATTACAGGTAGGATGCTAGAAGCTGGGAAAGTCTGCGGAGCTTCCCTAGGCCTCACTAATTGCTAGAACGGGATTGGAGAGTTTCTTTTTTTAACTCTTAGCCCACAGATGACTCTAGATGTAATGGCTCAGAGTATTTCTACCAAATTTCAGTTTAGTGAATTGCATAAAATTCTCTTTGAGAAATGTCTTTGGTCATCACTTCCCCAACTTGATTACTTTGGGGAAAACTTGGCTACACCTCTTGCCCCTCGCCTTAATCCTCCTCCTCAAAGGGCCTCTCCATGTAATTCTGGCTGCCCTGGAACTCGCTGTGTAGACCAGCCTGACCTCAAACTCCTAGAGGCCTACCTGCCTCTGCTGGGATCAAAGGCGTGCACCACTGATCCCACATTCTTGACTACAGACTAGAAATGGGTCAGAATTCTTGCTCTGACAGCTCCTGGTGGAATTTGCGGTTTGGGAAGCCCTGATGGCCAAGGATTTGTTGGCATAGAGAGTGGAGGGAAATCTCCTAGGTCCTTTTCTTTTTTTAGCAGCTCAAGTGGGAGAGATGTTGTGGGGTGTGGAGGGGACTTCTTGGCTTTCTGTGAGTGGTCTTACTGTTTGGAGCAGATAACACACAAAGGAAAGCAAGTTAATCTTTATGTTGGTAGCCCTCATGACTCAGGCATGCTGGATACATTATAGAGGAGCAAAGACAGGAATATTAACCAATAGTGCAGAAGTTTAGAGACAAGCGAAGCATTTCCACAATATATGTATTTTTAAGATGAAAAAGAAATCTTGAATATACATAGTAGAGAGAACTGGTGAGTGTTGTCTCTAGAGCTCTCTCAAGTCCCAGTAGTTTCAGGATTCAACTCATCTGTGAATGTTCTTCCACTTCCTTTTAAAAGATTTTATATTTATGTGTCTGTGTGAGACATACATGCAGGTACCTGCGAAGCTGGAGTTACAGGAGGCTGTGAGCCACTGAGTCTCTGGAAAAGCATCAAGGCCTTAATCCCTGAGCCCTCTCTCCACCTATCCACTTTTCTTTTCTTTTTTTTTTTTTTTTTTCAAAACAGGGTTCCTCTGTATAGTTCTGGTGCCCGTCCTGGATCTCGCTCTGTAGACCAGGCTGGCCTCGAACTCACAGAGATTCGCCTGGCTCTGCCTCCCAAGTGCTGAGATTAAAGACGTGTGCCACCACTTTTCCAAGCAGATTCCTGATGCTTTGTAGGCTTTATCTGTAAATGATTCTGTATTTATCTAAAAAATAAGGATTTTTGTTTGGTTGGTTGGTTGGCTGGTTGTTTTTTGTGAGACAGGATCTTACTTGTAGCCTTAACTGGCCTGTCGCTGCTTCCCAGGTGCTGGGATTAAAGGCACTTGCTTCCATGCCTAACCTAAGCTAAGGGTTTTCTCTTTCTTATATTTAAATCGGGTGTGAAGGTCAGAGGACAACTTTCAGAAGTTTGGTCATCTCCTTTCTGTGTTGTCAGGCTGTCAGCCTTGGCAGTAAGCACCTTTACCTACCGAACTATCTCGCTACCCGATCTCTGTCTTTTAAATTTAATTTCTTTTGAGACAGGGTCTCAGTGGTGAGGAGGGTGACCTTGGTCCTAATCCATCTGCCTCTGTCTCTCAAGTACTGGGATTGCAGGTGTGAGCCATTGTGGGGGGCTCCAGTGTCTTTTCTGTAATCGGTTTATATAGGTAGCATTTTCAATTATTAAGCAGGTTGTCTGAATTTTTCATAGGAGCACTCCCATTTATAATAGAGATGGCTGTCCTGTCCTTCTCTGTCATGGTGTGTGTGGCTCTGGTTACCTCACCTGGTGGCAGATCAGGTGTGCTGTAATACCATCCAGGGTCATTCACAGGAGTCGGAAGGAGGAAGGAGGAAGGGGGAGCATGGTAGAACTTCAAGCTTCATCTCTTTTTTTCCTTTTCCTTTTTTTTTTTCTCTTTGTTTTAGGGAGGGTCTCAGGTATCCTAGACTCACCTTCAGCTGGCTTTGTAGTGGAAGATAATCTTGAACTTCTGATCCTCCTGCCTCCTCCATCTCCTGAGTGCTGGGATGTAGGTGTGTGATATCACGCCCAGTTTTATGGGGTCCTTCTGAATTGTGAGAAAGGATTGGCCCTTTGTTTTTCTTTTCTTGTTGTTGTTGTTGTTTTTTTTTTTTTTTTTTTTTTTTTTTTTTTTTTGAGACAGGGTTTCTCTCTGTGTAGCTTTTTGTTTTTTCTGGAACTCACTCGGTAGCCCAGGCTGGCCTTGTACGCACAGAGATCTGCCAGCCTCTGCCTCCCAAGTGCTGGGATTAACGGCGCACACTGCCGCCACCACCAGGCTTTTTCTTTTTTTCTTTTTCTTTTTTTTAAACTGGAGCTGAGGATCGAACCCAGGGCCTTGTGCTTGCTAGGCAAACGCTCTACCACTGAGCTAAATCCCCAACCCCTCTTTTGGTTTTTAAGACAGAGTTTCTTTGAGTAGCCTTGGCTGTCCTGGAACTAGCTCCATAGACCAGGCTGCCTCAAACTCAAGAGAGATCGAGTGGTGGGATTAAAGGGGTGCAGCACAACCTCCCAGCTCGCGGCATTTACTCTTTTAACAGCCACTGCTCCCTTCCAGAGAACGCCACTGGTTGGAGCCATGAGTGCTCTGATTTTGGAAGGCATGGTCTGTCTTCCATAGCACTTGAAGATGGAGATGCGGAAGTGAACGTTTTTCTGCAGTGTCCTCTGCTCCTTGTTCCTGCGCCATTGTCAGTGGGCAGTTGGAAGTTCTTAGGGATGTTTGACACAGTGTTTACTGCTCCCCTGTTCTTTCTGGTCTCTGTCCTAGCCTTGGATTTAAGTGTCTATTGTAGGCTTGAAAATGGGAATGTGTGGCTAGACTTGGTGGCACACAACTTTTAATCCTATCATTTAGGAGGCAGAGGCAGCTTGTTCTACGTAGCATGTTCTAGGTCAGTTAGGGCTACACAGTGAGATCCTGTCCCAAAAGGAAAGAAAGAAAAAAAATGGGCATGTGTGAGCTTGGATATGTGTTTAAGCATTTGTGTGTTGGAGTGGGCTATGTATTTGAGAGTGACTGTGTGTGAGTGCTTGAGGGAATGTGTACCTCTGGGTCTGTGTTGACTGAATTACTAAAATCAGATAAAGTTCCTGTTTGTTCTTGGATAACAGATAGCTTTGTTAGCATCTAAAAAAAGAACTGTTTTGTATTCTAAAAGTAACACTTGCTCATTATTAAACAAAGCACAGGCAAACAGTGGTGTAAAATACAAGACAGTTTGGGCATGGTGGTACAGAACTTTAATCTCAGTACTCAGGAGGCAGGGGCGAGTAGTAGGTCTTTGTGAGTTGAGGGCCAAACTGAACTATACAGTGGGTTACATCCCAGCAAGGGTTACATAGTATAAGTAAATAAAATAAAAATAAAAACTGCAGGGTGGTGGCACACACTTTTAATCCCAGCACTTGGGATGCAGAGGCAGATGGATCTCTGAGTTTGAGGCCAGCCTGGTCTACAGAGTGAGTTCCAGGACAGCCAGTGTAGCCAGGGCTATCCAGAGAAACCCTGCCTCAAAACAAACAAACAAACAAACAAACAAAAATGTTTTATTTATTTTTTATTTTTATTTGGAGCTGAGGATCGAACCCAGGGCCTTTTGCTTGCTAGGCAAGCGCTCTACCACTGAGCTAAATCCCCAAACCATAAAAATGTTTTAAACAACAAAATAAAAATTATTAGGGTCTGGAGAGATGGTGCACTGGTTAAGCTCAGGTTCTAGTCTTGCGGAGGAGCCAGGGTTGGGTCCCGGTTCCTGAACTGAGTGGCCCGTAACTCTAGCTCAAGGAGCTGCAGCGTCTGTGGCTTCCACCAGAACTCATATGCACACACCCACACACAGTCACATAATTAAAAACAATCAACGTAAGTCTTTAAAGTAAGTAACACAGAAGCCGGGGTGGTGGCTTTTTGCTGTAATACCAATATTAGGGAGACTAAGGCAGGAAACCTGATGTGAGACCCTGTTTCAGTGCCCACCAAAGAGAGAGGGACCCCAATATAACAGAGTGTGTGACCATTATCCCTATCCTGAGAAGATTATTACATATTAGCACATTTCCTTTCTAAATTTTTTGTTTTGTTTTTTCTTTTTTTGTTTTTCAAGACAGGGTTTCTCTGTAGCTTTGGAGCCTGTCCTGGACTAGTTCTGTAGACCAGGCTGGCCTCAAACTCACAGAGATCCACCTGCCTCTGCCTCCTGATGCTGGGATTACAGGCGTGCGCCACCCACCACCGCCTGGCTCTAAATTTTTTTATGTTAAAATTTATTTTGCCGGGCAGTGGTGGCACATGCCTTTAATCCCAGCACTTGGGAGGCAGAGCCAGGCGGATCTCCGTGAGTTCGAGGCCAACCTGGGCTACCACGTGAGCTCCAGAAAAGGCGCAAAGCTACACAGAGAAACCCTGTCTCAAAAAACCAAAAAAAAAAAAAATTTATTTTATTTTTGGAGTTGTGAGACAGTATCTCCCTGTGGATTGCTGGTCTTGAACTCATGATTCTCGTGTTAGGAATACGTATAGGCCTGTGTTACCATGTCAATTTTTCCTTTTTTTTTTTTTTAAACTGAAGTTTTCTGATGTCAGGTGTGTGTGTGTGTGTGTGTGTGTGTGTGTGTGTGTGTGTTTAAATTTTGTTATTTTATATTTATTGGTATTTTAAACTCCTGAGCCCCTGCCTCTGCCTCCCAATATGTATCATAGGATATAATATGTATAATCCACATATATATGCTATAATAATCAAGGATGTGCCCACATGCCTTGCCATCACATTTCATTTTGTGGAGATAGGTATTAAGATAACTCAGATAACTAGCCTTGTGCTCAGTCTCCTGGCTTATTCTCCTACATAGGGGCCTATGACACCTCTCCAGGCTTGTAAAGATATGAAATCCTTCACTACTGTAAGTCATTGGCCTAATAACTCAAACATTGTTCCTATGGGAATTTTGTAACTGTTGTTTAGGTTGCATTAAATAGCCTGCCAGTAAACTGATTACTCAAACTTTTTAAAGTTAAATGGAATTTTAATCTTACTAGCTGATTCAGCACCAATAAAGGTGAGCAAAGGTCCTCTTGATTAGAAAGATTAACATTTTCTCTGAAAGGAAACCAGTCAACAAGATCATCTTTCTCTCTGACGATGATGGCAGGAGGCAGAGGCAGGCAAATCTCTGTGAGTTTGAGGCCAGCCTAGGCTACAGAGTGAGTTCCAGGACAGGCTCCAAAGCTACACAGAGGAACCCTGTCTCGAAAAACCAAAAAGAGGATCATCCTTCACACTTAAAGTTCAGGTTGCGGGAGGGAGAACAGAGAATTGCCAGCCTCCTGCTTCTCCTCAGCAAGCTGTCACGGTGCAGCCCAGGCTGCCTGGGGCTGCCACCTCCTACTTCGGCCTCCCAAGTGCTGGCATCTAGGCCAGGGCTGCAGTGTTTGGTTTCTCAGTGCATTCTTGGTGCTCATGGCCCTGTTGAGTCTGGTCCCTGATTTTGCTAGTGGGGGAGTTTCAGATCTTCTATATAGCTAGTTGACTTTGCAGCTGGGATGCAACTCAGGACCCCGCATGTGCAGAATAAGTGTTCTTACCATAGAGCTCCATCCCTGATTCCCAAGATTCCCAAGCTGTCCCCAGCCTGTTGTGACACAATGTTCTCATCTACAGACTTCACCTCCAGATCCATGCAGTCCAATTAGCAAACAACTCCCCCAAAATAAAAACAAAAACCCTACCTCAGAATGTTTAATGAAGGTTTACAGTTGTGTTGGCTGCATTCATAGTTACTCCAAGGCTCACCCAGCTCATGGGTTGGACTGTCTACAGGTTGGACTGTCTTCAGAAGGTAGGAAGGTGCCTTTGTCCAGTGTATTTGCCTTTTGTTTTTGGAAAAAAAAAAATTTAAGATTTATATTATTTTCAGTTTTGTGTGTGTGTGTGTGTGTGTGTGTGTGTGTGTGTGTAATCTGTGTGTAGTTATATGCATGTGAGTGCTGGTGCCCAAGACCAGAGGCATAAGGTACCTCTGGAGTGAGAGTTACAGGCTGTTAAGAGCCACCTGACATTGGTGCTGGGAATCAAACTCTGGTCTACTGTAACAACAGAAAACACCCCATGCCCCCAAGACAGGGTTTCTCTGTGTAGCCCTGGCTGTCCTGGATCTTACTCTGTAGACCAGGCTGGCCTCGAACTCTCAGAGATCCACCTGCCTCTGCCTCCCAAGTACTGGGATTAAAGGCGTGTGCCACTACCTCCTGTCTCCCCCTTGGCACCCTCTCGCCCCCAGTTAACACTCTGGATCACTGAGCCATCTCTCTACTTCTACCTCCCCTTTTAAGATTTACTTTATTTAAAAAAACTTGTTTGTGCCGGGCGGTGGTGGCGCACGCCTATAATCCCAGCACTTGGGAGGCAGAGGCAGGAGGATCTCTGTGAGTTTGAGGCCAGCCTGGGCTACCAAGTGAGTTCCAGGAAAGGCGCAATGCTACACAGAGAAACCCTGTCTTGAAAAAACAAACAAACAAAAAAAGTGTTTGTATGTTTTTGCCCATAGAAGTCAGAGGGGTCAAATTCCCTTGGGCTGGAGTTGTGCATAGTTATGAGCAACCTGACATGGGTGGGGACTGAACTCAGGTCTTTTGAAAGAGCAGTACAATCTCCTAATCACTGAGCTCTCTCTCCAGACCCCTTAGCATATTTTGTTTGTGTGTATGTGTATTTTCAACAGTGCTGAAAGAAAAATGGCCAGTTTTGTTTTTCATAGGAGAAATGCAAATTAAAATCTTTTTGAGGGCTGAGGAGATGGCTTGGTGATTAAGAGCACTATCTTCTCTTCCGGAGGACCTAGGTTCAATTCCCAGCAACCCTGTGACAGCTTACAACTGTCTGTAACCGTAGTTCCAGGGGATCAGATGTCCTCTTTTGGTCTCTTGAACACTAGGCACACAATTGGTGCATAGACAAATAAGCAAGCAAAACACTTAAAAGATAAATAAAATTTTAAAAAGAAGATAAGGAGAGATGGTTGGTGGTTTAGAGCAATGGCTGCTCTTTATGGTGGCTCACAACCATCTTTAACTCTAGTTCAGGGGATCTGATGCCTTCTTTTGGCCTCCAGAGGCACAAGGTAAGCTGGTGGTACACAGATATACATGCAGGTAAAACACCAATACACATAAAAGTAAATAAATATACAGAAATAGCCGGTGGTAGTGGTGCACGCCATTAGTCCCAGCACTCAGGAGGCAAAGGCAGGTGGATCTCTGAGTCTGAGGCCAGCCTGATCTACAGAGCAAGTTCCAGAACAGCCAGGGTTACACAGAGAAACCCTGTCTTAAAAAAAAAAAACAAAAAAGAGCCAGACGATGGTGGCGCACGCCTTTAATCCCAGCACTCGGGAGGCAGAGCCAGACAGATCTCTCTGAGGCTCCAAAGCTACACAGAGAAACCCTATCTCAAAAAACAAAACAAAACAAAACAAAACAAAATTCCTTGAGATACCATTTTCACTTATTATGTTATCAAAAGTTTAAATCTTGGCTGTAGCAGTGGCTGGACCATTATTAAGAGTTCCTGTTGTTCTTCCAGAGGACTTGCTGATGTTGGCAAGGCAGTCCAAAGCTACCTGTAACTCAAACTCCAGGGAATCAAATACCCTTTTCTGCCTCCACATGTGTGCACTCATGTGCACTACCCTCCCCTGTACACATAATTAGCAATAATTATCTTTAAAAAGTACAGATGTTGCAGTTCCTCTTGCTGCAGCCCTGTGGAAGCTGCAGCTCTACATTGCTGGTGATAATGTCAGGTGGTACAGGCCCACTGAGAGGACCTGGCAGTGTCCTGTATCCGTTCTGCAACCCAGTATTGCCATGTCTTGTGTCTTACCCTGAGGGTGAGCTTCCACAGCTTTAAATCTGCCATGAGATAAAGGGAAAAAATAAAATCTGAGAATCCACCTACCCAACAGAGAGCTCTGCAGCTGTAGACACTAACAGAATTCTTGTGAACCCATAGAGAGGTAATTTGTTTACTTAGTTTTGGAGGCAGGGTTTCATCTAGCCCAGTTGGTCTCATACTTGTTATGTAGTTGAGGATGACCTTGAACTTCTGATCCACCTGCCTCTACTTCCTGAGTGCTGGCATTACAGGCATGTATTGATGTTGCTGGAATCCTAAAATGGTCTTATAATAAAAAACCCGGAGCCAGATGTTGGGGTAAATGCTGAAAGATCAGAGCGACAAAGGAACAGCCACTGCCACGTCTCACATTGCCAACTTCATGAATCCTCTGACTTAATGCCTCTGAGTCCTCAGCCAAAAGGGGTCCAGCCAGAAGGGTTCCTCAGCTGGAAAAGCTCCAGCCCCAAAAGCCTTTAGTTCTGTCTTCTTACACCTTATATACTTTCCTCTGCCCTGCCATGTTACTTTCTTCCTAGTGCTGGGATTAAAGGTGTGTGCCACCATTGCCTGGCTCGGTTTCTCTCCTAGGCTGTGTCAATCTTATGTAGTCCAGGGTGGCTTTGAACTCATAGAAATCAAGATGGATCTCTGCCTTCTGAGTGCTAGATTTAAGGTGTGTGCCACCACTGCCTGGCATCTGTATTTCATCTAGTGGCTTGTTCTGTTCTCTGATCTTCAGGCAAATTAGGGTACACAATAGATCACCACATTTCCCCTTTTTTTTGTCTAAAATAATAAAAGAAGGTTATAACTAATAAGAAAAACTATATACAGTAAGTACAATAAGTATGTACAATATACACAGTCAAGAATTACATTAAGAATGTCTAGTCCATAAACATTTGACAAATTCAGGGTAAATACTCCATTATTTATCCTATTTTGGTGAGTCTTATGTGTATCTAATTCACTTTCTATCCTAACTTGTATTACCAACTGAAAACTATCTTTTGATGTCTTTCAAACTTACACACTTTACACCTCTTTAGTGAGTTTCTTTTTTGAATTTGTTAACTATAGGAAAACTATAACTATCTAGTCTTCAACTCCCTCAGAGACTCAAGAAGGAAATAATATTTACTGAGTAAGCAAGGAAGTGCAACTAAATGATTTCTGAAAATGTGAGAAATTACAGAAACAACTGGCTGCCTGGACAGTCACCTAAGGTTCGTCTGCAACATTGGGGCATCCATTTTTGGCCTACAGGCCTAGCATATCTGACAGACTTGTCTGTGAAGCAGGGTTTTCTGAAGGGCTGTGCTACTTGGTCTTGGCAAAGTTTGGCAGTCCTTTCTTTTGTACCCTGCTGGTCCTATTGGACTGAGCAGTCGAGGCAAGGACATTTTCTTGCCCAGTGGCTAACTTGCCACAGAGAAAGTCAACTCCATAAGTAGATGGATGCTGCCAGGGGCAAGCATGTCTCATTGTCATTAAAAAAAAAAAAAGAGGGCTGGGAGATGGCTCAGAGGTTAAGAGCACTGACTGCTCTTCCAGAGGTCCTGAGTTCAATTCCCAGCAACCACATGGTGGCTCACAACCATCTGTAATGAGATCTGGTGCCCTCTTCTGGTCATACATGCTGTATACATAATAAATAAATCTTAAATAAAAAAGAATATCTTAAATATGCCATATTCTGTAGATTGCTGAATTGTTTGAAGATGACTTGTTTATCTAAAATATATGTTTGACCTTAAAAACATACCTAATATGACTACTAACTTTCATTTCCTTATATCCTAATCAGTTGGTAATAATAACTTCCAAGAACTAACAATTTGCGTTACATTGTTAAATGAACTGTATGGGTACAATACCTTGAACAAGATTAGAAATGTATGTACAGTATGTTCTAACCAAATTAATCTCAAATTTGTATCAATATACAAAATTTGTATACAATATACCAAAGTCCAATCCAATGTAAAATATTTAAAACTAGTAGTTGCTTTTTAAAAGTAGATTCAATAGTCAACCTTTTTATCTTATCATATCCATATTCTCCCCCTTTTTTTCAGAGTAGATTCAATACTCTACCTTTTATCGCATCGTATCCCTATTCTGGTGCATTGCCCATGTCACTTTACAGGTCTGAGGCTCAGACCTCGGGCTTCCTCCATGCTAGGCAGAGTGCTCTGCCAACTGAGCTACATACTCAGTCCTGGAACGTGATTTCTAGGATCTACTGGTGGAGTAGAAAATTGAGTTGATGTGTGAGCATAAGGACTGGGTCCTATAGGAGTCTTCTTGTAGGAGGTACCCAGAGCAGCCAAATTGTAGAGACACAGTGGGATAGCTTGCCAGGGGTTCCTGGAGGGGTTTGAGGTAAGGGTGGGTTGGTTGAATGGGGATAGAGTTCAAGTGGGGAGGATGGGTGTGAGCGGTGCATGCATAGAGCTCACCAGACTGGCTCAGTTCTTTGTACTACAAACACAGCCGCACAGCCGCCCTCCATATTAGCATACATGACTTTAGAGCTTTTTTTTTTTTTTTTTTTTTTTTTTGGAAAGAGAAGCAGGGTCACAGATAGCCCAAGCTGGCCTCAGATTTACTCTGAGGCTGAGAATAGCCTTGGACTTTTGATCTCTTGCTTCTACCTTCCATGCCTGGTTTATGTGGAGCTGGGGAGCAAACCCAGGACTTTGTGCATGTTAGACAAGCTCTCTACCAACTGAGCTACATCCCTGCCTGACCCTATAAACAGCACTTTGTAAATAAGTTAGTTAAAGAATGCTGTTTCACATTTTTATAAGAGCTGGGCAGGTGGTGGTGGCACATACCTTTAATCCCAGCACTTGGGAAGCTGAGGCAGGCAGATCTCTGAGTTGGAGGCAAGCATGGTCTACAAAGTGAGTTATAGGACAGCCAGGGTTACACAGAGAGACCATGTCTCAAAACAAACAAACAAACAAAAAACAAAGAGAGAGAGAGAGAAAGAAAAAGAAAAAAGAACAAGGCTGGTATAGTTTTCTGATTGTGTGGGCAATATAGTGCCATGTAGCTTTTGGAAACCTATACTTCACAGGCATGCACATGAGCAGGAAGAAAGCAAAGAATCTGAATAGCCTGCGATTCTGATTTTACAGCACTACACCTCTCCACCCCACCCCCCCCCCCCCTCCCCCACCCCACCCCACTCCATCCTGGCCAGCCCCCACAACACCAGGGGCATTAGAGGGAACCACTGTCTTGCCCTGCGGAGTGTTGGCTTTGGCTTTTGTGTGTGTCACAGTCCATACAGGGATCCCTTTGGGACTGCTGGGCCACGTGGGGTGAGACTCAGCCAGCCTAAGGAGGCCGCACCGTGCTGCTGTGTCTTCTTGGGCTAGCTTTGAACTACCTAGTGATGCCTTGAGCACATTTGCTCTTTGCAGGTCCTTCCACCATGTCCTATTTTAACGTTCCCCTTTCCCCATTGTGTTTATCCAGTGTCCACAAGTAAAGAACCCTTCTGTTAGCCCCTCAAAGCCTCAGGTCTGAAGTGGTGCCCTCTGTCCTCACTGTCCAAAGACCCACAGTCCAGACCTCAGGTCCACGTACATGCCCATTTGTCCTGATGGACCCTTGCTACTCTCTGGCCTAGGCTTGCCACTTTTCCTTTTTCCTTTCCTTCCTTCCTTCCTTCCTTCCTTCCTTCCTTCCTTCCTTCCTTCCTTCCCTCCCCCCCTCCTTTTCTTTTTTGGAGACAGGGTTTCTCTGTGTAGCACTGGCTGTCCTGGAACTCACTCTGTAGCCCAGGCTGGCCTCAAACTCACAAGAGATCCACCTGCCTCTGCCTCCCAAGCTCTGCCCAGCTCTTTTTTTGTTTTTCAGTTTTAAATTTCAATTTAATTTAATCATGTCAGGCAGTATACTTCACATGGCAGTTAAGAACACTCGCTGCTCTTGCAGGGGACTCTAATTTGGTCTTTGCACTCATGTTGGACAGTTCACGACCACCTATATCTCAGGGTCCAGGGGATTTGATACCCTTTTCTGGTCTCTGGCCACCTACCCACACAGACACACATACACATAATTTAAAATAATTTGTAAAAAGAGCCCAAGTCCAGTGGGAGCTATATAGTAAGACTCGTGTCTGTGAAAAAAATAAAGCTCACTAACAGCCAAATGGGATCATGAGTTAGTCTAGGATTTCAAAGCCTAGCTTGATATATGTGAAATGGTAAGATGAAAAATATTCACATGAACACAAATATAAAACGAGAATAGATCTCACCACTGGCCGGAGACTAGAAAAGGCTGGGGAGTCTGCTTTCCTGCCTAGCTACTTTTCAGTGTCTAACCAACCGGATCCAGGGGGGAAAACCACACATTCCTATAACCTTTGGGACAGAGATGAATGGCATGTAGAGAATGTGCTCAGAAGAACTTGAATGAGGTAACCTAACAACCTTCTGAAAGGTCCACTGGGAAAGATCCAGAGAACCCCAGCATTCTGGAAGATGAAGAGGAATGGGCAGGTGGGCTCTCAGAGGAAAGAACATGGGTGTATACAACCATAAGATTGAGTCCATCAAGAAAAACACAGGTCTAGCCCAAGTTGGTGGTGCACACCTTTAGTCCTAGCACTCAGGAGGCAGAGACAGGTGGATCTTTTTAAGTTTCAGGACAGCCAGAGCTACAGAGCTAGTTTGGGACAGCCAAGGCTACCAAAGAAACACTGTCACCAAAACCAAACCAAACCAAACCAACAAAAAAGAAGGCATGAGCTATCACATCTTAAAGAGTGAAGGCTCCAGACAACCAGGGATGCTCTCAAGGAGGACACTGGCCCCGGGGGCTAAGCAAACTCTCTTTCTAAGATTAGAACTGACAGAATAGTACAGGACCAGAAGCACGAGGTAAGTGTGCCTGCCCTTGAGCAGAACCTGGGAAGAGTTACTGAGGCTGTACTTCTTGAGAAGTGCCATCTGTTTGAGAACAAGCTTCTTGGGTGGCTCCAAAATAAACTAAGCCTCGAGCTTCCAGCCTGAGGCTGCTGGCTGCACCTGCTCCCCTCCTCATGTGGATGGGTGCAGCAGGGCTGTGCCACCTGGCCGCCTTCTCTGCATGACCTGCTCTGTATGGAGCTATGCTACTAGCAGGTGTCTCTGAAGTAGTATCCTTTGATGTGTATTGGTGCAAGACCATTTTTGTCCTATCTACAAAGGGGATGTTAAATTTAAAGAAACAAAATCCTAAGTCTGACCTTGGGAAAAGACAGGCCTGGGTTTTATCAGCTTCATGGCTGCTCCTTCCTTCACTTAGTGTTTTTAGGTCTGCTGGGCATTAGGCAGTGTCCTATGTAGGGTAGTGAGTAGGACTGCCCAGCTCCTTTTCTCTAGGCAGCAGGCGGGTCATCTGTAATGCTGGAAGGTGGAGGTAATTTGGAGGTTGTATAACTGGGAACTTGACCTACTTAGGAAAGCTCCTTTTTGCAGGGAAGCAAGTACTTTGCTTTTTATTTCTGAGGTGAGAAAGGGTCTCGTGTAGTTCTTGCTGCCTCTTAGCTTCCACGTAGCGGAGTCTGACGGTGAACTCCTGACCTCTTGGCTCCGCCTCCCAGCACTTGGAGTCTCAGCACGCACCCTTGAGGCCTCGCTCTGGAACAAGTGGTGTTAGTGAGGCAAGAGTGAGGGGGAAGAAGCCTTCCACTGTGGGGGCTGCAGCGGTGGAAGGGGTCTCTAGACAGTGCAGGGCAAGAAGCCTGAGGGAGGTCTGGGTGACGGAGGACTAGGGCTAAGATGGACCCACAGGTGCAGCTCCTGCAGGAGAGCTGGCCACAGGCTGTGGGAAGAGGACCCGTCCTGGGGTATCCAGGCCCTTCATGTCCTACAGCTAGAGGAGATCCCACAGGCCAGAGATGTGACTGGTGGACGGTTGCAGGGGTTGGACCATCCTCAGTAGTAACAGGAAGTCCCACTGAAATGGGAATAGTCATGACCACTCATTGCCTCCTCACACACTGACACTAGGGTGGGTGGCGCTTCTGTCTCCCACCTGTGCCACTCACTGTCCCCAGAAACCCCACCCCGCTTGCTCTTCTCTGTAAGACACCCTCCTGTCGCCTCCCCCTCTGCTGGCCACAGGAGCTCAGTTGAGTGGAGGTGCCACAGTTGGCAATGTCACGTCCCACGGCGTGGTCTTGGCCAGCAGCAGTGGTGGTGGCAGTGGCAGAGTGTTGCTTGGGAACTCCTTAGGAAAGCCTCTCTGCAGCTCTGGCCCAGTGGTCCTCTAAGAAACCTGCTTACTGTAGCAATTAGGCCCCATTTCCCTTCCTTGTGTTCATATTTAATGAATTTTTTTTTTTTTTTTTTTTGAGACAGGATTTCTCTTTATAGCCCTGGTGGTCCTGGGACTCACTATTGTAGACCAAGCTGCCCCCAAACTCACAGAGTTTCCACCTGCCTCTGCCTCCAGACTGCCGAGACTAAAGGTGCGCACCACCATGCCAGGCATAGTTTTTATTAAGTGAAAAGGCTAACAAGGCATGTGCCAGGCACATGGTGGTACAAGCCTGCACCCTGGCATTTGGGAGTGGGAGGTAGGATCAGAAGCTCAAGGTTATTCTTGACTATTATGTAGAGAATCTGAGGTCAGCTTTGGTTATATGAGACCCTGTCTAAAGAACTTTCAAAGAAGGAAAAATTTGTTCTACCTGAGAGGAGTCCTCTGTACCTGCCTCTGTGTGTGAGCAGAGAGCTGTCTTGTTTCCTTCAAACAGGCATGTAGCAAAGCATCTTCTGATTGTATTACTAGTAAATTGCCAGTTATTTTACTTGGTAAACTTGTAGACACTTTGAGAAGTTGTAAGGCACTTAAGGTCTTTGTGGAATGCCAAGTCTATATTTCTCTTTATTTTTATTTTTTGTTTATTTAGAGAGGAGGGTCTCACTATGCAGCTCTGGCTGTCTTGGAACTCACTAAGTAGATAAGGCTGGCCTTGAACTCACAGGGATCCACCTGCTGGGATTAAAGGCATGCCCCACCATACTGGGCATTCCTCTTGTTTTGACAGGTTCAATATGAGTGTCTTAAAAGCTTGAGATTCCATTCTAGGGATTATAGTGGTATTTGCTCCACCCGTGACCTTGGGCTATAAGGCCCAAAGGGGGAGATGCTTCTTGCCATTTGTACATGACCTCTTAAAAGGGAAGGGAGTGAGGTCATCTGGACCATCCTGGCATGATCAGAAGTGGGTGACTTGGGAATTGAACCCAGGTCCTCTGGACCATCAGTCAGTGCTCTTAACTGCCGCCACCTCTCTTCTTTCATTTATATCAGTACAAGGGCAAGAAGGACCAAGGTCATGGGTGGAGCAAATACCACTACAAGGGATGAAACTGCTTTCTGCCAAACTTGGAAGCACAAGAAGAAGCCTGTTTGCAGACTGAGCGCACCTGGGCCTACGGAGCTTTTGCTTTCTCCTTCCATCCTATGGCCATTGAAGTCACCATGAGTGGTTTAGATTTGGTCAGCACCCTAATTTCCAAAGAGCGTTTCACTTAACTGAAAGAGGTATCTTTGCTATTGGGTCCTTCTGGTGGATCTGGTAAGGCCAAGGAGTATCTCATCAGGGATATTGCAAACAGTTTCTTCTGTCCTTGATGGGAATGAAACTCACTATTCCTGGCCCCTTTCTCTCCAAGGGTCGTATATATTTCAGACTGGCCTCCAACTTACTATGTAGTGAGAAATAACCTTAAAAGTCATATCCTCCTTCCTCTGTCCCCCAAGCTCTAGGATTGTAGGTGTTGGCAACCACACCCTGTTTATAGAGTTCTGGGGATTCAAACCCAGTGTATCATGCAATCTAAGAACACTGTGCCAGCTGAACTACAACCTCAGCCTAGGGAAATCACTCTGATGATGCTGTGTTCTAATCTTGAGTTTGGACCGGAGGCCCAGCAGCCTGAGAGGGCCTTACTGGTGCCGGCCTGTGTTCAGCTCCTGGGCTGCCTTTGCTTTACCTTCCTCTCTCCTTTATGTGGTTTTGGCCATTGGACTCAGGTCATTAGGTTTGTATGGCAAGTGATTTACCCACAGCCATCTCACTAGCCTGATGGTGAATTTGGATCCTAGAGGTGAGGGACTCCAAGCTAGTTGTTCTCTACGCGGGGCTGTCATATTGTATGTAGATGGCCTGGTCTGGGGGACAAAAGAGGTATGGGTCTAGGTGGTTGAGTATGGGAATGTTATTGCTCAACCAGAATTGTGCCCTGTGGCTTCAGTCAGTTCCCTGGGGATGGCATCTCTACAGTCTTGTCCTGCACATGAAGTTGCTGGACAGGTTCCTGCCCCTGTATAGCTTAGGCTTAGTTAGTTTTTTGTTTTTGTTTTGTTTTTTTAGATTTATTTATTTATTATGTATACAGAAGAGGGCACCAGATCTCATTACAGATGGTTGTGAGCCACCATGTGGTTGCTGGGAATTGAACTCAGGACCTCTGGAAGAGCAGTCGGTGCTCTTAACCTCTGAGCCATCTCTCCAGCCCCAGGCTCAGTTAGTTTAAAACATTCTCAATAAGAAATTTTGGAGGCTGGTGAGATGGCTCAGTGGATAAAGGCAACCTGAGTTCAATCCCTGGGACTCCCATAGTAGACAGAGAGAACTGACTCCAGGAAGTTGTCCTCTGGTCTCCACACTCACATTGTGGCAAGCATGCAGCCCCCTCAAATGAATAAATAATGTGATTTTAAAATGTTAAGAAACTGAGTGGGTGCCTGTGCTTTGACTTGGAGAGTATTTTCTCCTCTCTTAGCCCTCTCTAGCTCACTCACAAAGGGTGTGGTATCAGAAGGGGCTGAAGACTGGCTAACAGAAGCAGCGGACTCTGCCTGATGGGTAGTCTGCTTCTTGCTTCCCTTCCTGGGGCCTTAGGACTCAGGTATCTGGGCACCTCTGTGGGCTTCTTCAGTGGGAGGCAGCAGGCCATGATAGTCAGGGAGTCATGAGGACTTCTTTCTGTGTCACTGGGTTCTCCAGGTGACAGCCTTTGCTAGGCTATCCTCAGGCAGAGATGAGATCTGCAGAAAGTATTTTGTTTGTCAATAGAAAGCCTGACAGTCTCTGCCTTCACTCTGTCCTCCTTTACTCTGGGTCACCTGATCTCTCGTGCACGTCAGGCCTGTTACCTGTTTAAGGAATGTTTGTCTGAATATCCACCCCCTTTAACCTGAAGGCACAGTAAACAAGTCCCTGTTCCTTGGATTTCTCGGAGAAGAGAATCTTAGACCCCTTCTCCTCCAGTGAAGGCTATTGTCCATGAGGACCAACTGTTAAGTCCCTTGAGCAGAAATAATCAGTGTCCCCTCTAGAGACTAACAGTTTATCAGGACTAGACCACCGTGGAGGATCTGAGCTAAGATAATGATGGGCCAAAGATAGACGGGGATTTGACTAACTGCTTAGATATCTGTACCTCTTGGCCTCGATTGAAGCCTAAATTTCATGTTAGTACCCTGAAGATGGACTTGAGTCAATGAATGCCTTCATTTGTTCCTTCTCCCTCGGTGTCCATATTAAATCCATCTCCACTTTTCACTATTCCTAGTCTTTAATTAGGGCATGAGGGCAGGCAGACATCTGAACCCGGACTGTGGCTGACCCAGCTAGGACTTTGATGGCGGTAAGTGGCCTCTGGGCAGTAGCTCGGATTTCTCCTGCTGTCTCTCCAGGTGGCCTTCTGACCCGGGAGGATGGTCATGATCTTTCTTTGTTGGGCTTTCCCCCAGGGTCCTGTCAGCTCTGAGGTTTGTTTCCCTTTCTCGATCACATTCTGACCGTTTATTCTTCTTCATTTGTGTACTAACTTAGTGTCATCCTTCTTTGAGTGGGTTGATCTACTTTATAGTCTAAAGAGAAAGGCTGAGGTTTTCTGTTGTGGGGTATTTACCAGAGAAGACTGCTCGGACATGGGCTTAAGTCAATACAGAGTCTTTATTAGCCACCCAGTGACCACACTGAGTTTTGGGATCCTATTGTAGCCCCTAACATTTCTCAGGGTGAGATTTTAAGTACACATACACACACACACACACACACACACACACACACACAAATTTCTGGGTTGACATACTTCAGTTAACAAGAACAGTTAGCCAGAAACAACTAGAGAAGCTAAAAATCAAGGTCAGTACATTTACAGACGTTCCCAGAACTATGGACTTGATGGATTAAGTCTTTATTTTCATTTTAGCAGGTGGTACTGTCTACATGCTGAGTTTTATGGCCTGAATGGCACTTCCATCATGAAGTCAGTTGTGCTGAGATCTGGGGGCCTTTTACATTGTCTATTCTTGGAGTGAAAAGCCCTTATGAAGGTCACTCTATCTTTATAGCTCAGTGACTGATGAGGAAATTAACAAGCTACATTGCACCTGGAGATTCTTGGCGCCTTAATCCTGGCTTTGTATTTCATTTTGTTTGAGAGAGGATCTCATGTAGCCCAGGCTGGCCTCATACTCACATGTAGCCTGGGCTCCTGATCCTTTAGAGTGCTGAGAGTACAGCCACATGATACTTTCTCTGGCTGTGGTGCCTTTTTCCTTTTAACAAGAATTATTATTATTTTATTTTTATCATTACTATTATTATTATTAGTTGTTGTGTTTTGCCTGTGTGTCTGTGTATCAAGTGTGTGCCTGATATCTGTACAGGCCAGAAGAGGGTGCAGGATCCCCTGGAGTTACAGATGGTTGTGACCAGGCATGTGAGTGCTATGGGTCATGGGAAATGAATCCAGATCCTCTGGAAGATCAGCCTTTTGTTTTGGTTGGTTTGTTTGTTTTGTGTGTCCCCCACCCCCAGCTGAGGACTGAACCCAGGGCCTTGCACTTGCTGAGCAAACACTCTACCACTGAGCTAAATCCCCAACCCTTGTTTTGTTTTTCAAGACAGGGTTTCTCTGTATAGCCCTGGATGTCCTGGAATTCACTCTATAGACCAGGCTAGCCTTGAACTCACAGATAGATCTGTCTGCTTCTGTCTCCTGAGTGCAAGCATGCAGCCACCACTGCCTGGCTATTTTTTTATTTTTTTTAATGATTTATTTTTATTTTATGTCTGAGTTTTGCTTTCATGTACATATGTGCACCATGTGCACATATTGGATCCCATGGAACTGGAGTTGCAGACAGTTGGGAATTGCTATGTGGGTGCTGGGAATTGATCCCAGGTCTCTGGAAGAGCAGCAGGTACTTTGAACAACTGAGCCATCTCTCCAGCCCCTAAAAGATATGTCTATATAGCTCTATTTCTATCTCTTTATCTATTCATCTAGCTCTCTCTCTATATATCTCTCATCTATTTGTGCCTGCATTTGTGTGTGTGTGTGTGTGTGTGTGTGTGTGTGTGTGTCTGTGTGTCTGTGTGTCTGTGTCTGTGTCTGTGTATGTGTTACACTGTGTACATGAAGGTATTATTAAAGGCCAGAGGGGCATGGATCCCCTGGAGGTAGAGCCAAATGCAAAAGATAGGATGGCAAGGTAGCTTAGTGGGTAAAGACACTTGCTGCTAAGCTTTACAAACTGAGTTTGATCTCCAGGACCCAGATGGTGGAAGGAGATAACCGATTCCTGAAAGTCTCAGACTTTCACATGGTACTGTGGCACGTGTGTGCACACACACAAGATGTAATTTAAAAGTGAAGACTTAAGGGAGGTGCTGGATGAGGCCTTTAGCTGAATTTCAGGTCCTGTTGGTAAGAGAAACCCATTTGCTATTTTAGGGCAAGCACTGACTGCTTTGTAGCTTAGTCCTGCTGAAGGACAGGGACAGCTGGGGACCTTTCAGCACCTGAGTGTAGATGGGTTCTCCAATGTGATTAGCCTCTTTCCAGGCCCTTGGAGTGGCCTTTTTTTTCCATGTAAAACAGTGTTTTATCCTTACAAAACCTAGCCGTTCATCCTCCAGGCAGTTGGGGTGGTGTGTCCCTGCCTGGTGATCCAGGGAGCTATTTTTATACTGAGAAAAACCAAGCTGCAAATGAGCGAGCTGTGTTGGAAACCTTGTGGTGTTTAACCTGCCTGTCTTGCTGTCGAGCTTTGTTTAGGAATAAACACACATAACACACATTGCCTCTAAGTTGCCATGAAAATAGATGTCAGATTTGCTCTAATGATGTCATTTTCCCTAGTCCTAGTAGCACCTTGTAACCAGTAAGGTTAGTTGTCTTTGTTTTGTGTTCACAGAGCTTTTTTTTTTTTTTGGTTTTTTGAGACAGGGTTTCTCTGTATCATAGTCCTGGCTGTCCTGGAACTCACTTGTGTAGACCAGGCTGGCCTCGAAATCACTGAGATCTGCCTGTCTCTGCCTCCCCAGTGCTGGGATTATAGGTGAGAACTATGCCCAGCTCTGCCTAGTCAATTTTTGTAAAAGTGTTTCTATTTACCTGGAGAAATCTCTTCAAATGCTCTTGCTTTTCTTCTGTCTTGTTTATTTGTTTGCTTGAGACAGTCAGTCTCTCCCTTTCTTTGTTTTTCAAGACAGGGTTTCTCTGTGTATCCCTGGCTGTCCTGGAACTCACCCTGTAGACTAGGCTGGCCTTGAACTCAGAGATTGTGTGCTACTATTACATAGTCCAACTCCATTGCCTTGGAACTTGAGGGAGTCTTTGTGTGCTGGCTGGTTTTATGTCAGCTCAACGCAAGCTGGAGTCATTTGGGAAGAGGGGCTCTCAGGTGAGAAAACGCTTGAGTAAGATTGGTCTGTAGGCAAGTCTGTAACATTGTCCCAGGTGCTGCAAGAAAGCAGACTGAGCAAGCTGGGAAAGTAAGCTAGTTAGTGAGCTGCACCCCTCCATGGCCTCTGCTTCAGTTGCTGCCCTGACTTCTCTGAATGATAGACTCAAGCTCTAAGATGAAATTGACCCTTTCAAACCAAGTTGATTTTGGTCACGGTGTTTCATCACAGCAGTAGAAACCTAAGACACTTATCTTCTTTCTAAAAATATTTATTTATTTATTTATTTCATTCATTTATTTATTTATTTATTTGGTATACAGTGTTCTGCCTGCATGTGTCCCTACAGGCCAGAAGAGGGCGCCAGAGCTCATTACAGATGGTTGTGAGCTACCTTTGGTTGCTGGGAATTGAACTCAGGACTTCTGAAAGAACAGCCAGTGCTCTTTTTTTTTTTTTTTTTTTTTTTTTTTTTTTGCTTTTCGAGACAGGGTTTCTCTGTGTAGCTTTGCGCCTTTCCTAGAACTCACCTTGTAGACCAGGCTGGCCTCGAACTCACAGAGATCCACCTGCCTCTGCCTCCTGAGTGCTGGGATTACAAACGTGCACCACCACTGCCCGGCCTAGCCAGTGCTCTTAACCACTGAGCCATGTCTCCAGCCCCTAAGATACTTACGAGCTTTGCCTCCTTAGTATGAGGATGACAGACATAAGCCACCTTGCTCAGCCAAGAAAATACTTTTTGAAGAATGCTAAACGTACCTGTAAACTCACAGTCCCAGCGTGTGAAGGAAGGCTGACAAGGAGGACGCTGAGTTCCAGGGCAGGTTGCGCGGTATAGTATGATGACGTCTCAGAATACTAACCAAGTCTGAAAGGCTTAATTTGTACTCCCCATGTCTCCAAACTTCATGGCAAGTAAGTCTGTCTGTCTGTCTGTGCTCCTTCTCTTTTCTCCTCTAATGCTTAAGAGATGCATTAGTGACTTTTCAGTTTCTGTGATGAAATTCCCAAGGGTTACCATGACAGACCGAAAGCCGACGACGGCTCATGTATTTCACAGCAGGCACGAAGCAGAGAGCATTATGGATGATGTGGGCTTTGAAACATCAAAGCCTGTCTCATGTGACAGACATTCTCCAGCAAGACCACCCCTCGTAAAGTCTATCCAAACACCCCAGTATGTGGGGACAGCCTCACTCAAAGCATTGCAAGAGGTCACATTTTTGCACCTTGTGCCCATCCTGTCAACCCCTTGGCGGCAGAGAGTGCTGAAGAGAAATGCTTTGTCTCTTGGTTAGGAGCTGGTGAGACTTGGCAGAACCCTGGCCTAAAACCGAGGATCAGCAGGGCTTATTGCTAGTTAGAGGCCTCTTGAGCAGGAGCAGCTCCCAAGGAGGGAACTGGATTGGCCCTCACACCTCTTTCCTGCAGCTTTGAGTGTTTCTTTGGAATTGAGTTTTTACCTTACAGACTAAATATCAATAAACTACACTAGGGGAGTGGAGACCTTGAAGTAATCAACAGATTTGACAGTTGATTTAAGGATTTAGAGGATTTAGATGTGCTAGTCCCTTCTGGTCCTTGGTGGATACCAGGTTGGTGAAACTCAGGGTGTGTGCGATGTCATCTGATGAACAGCAGAGCAGTCTGCTGTGTGTGTGTATTTAGCTGCTTTGGCAGCTTGTTAGAAGGAAGAGTGGGCACAAAAAGATGGGCTGGCTGAAGGCTTTGTGGTGTGTGTGTGTCTGTGTGTGTCTGTGTGTCTGTGTCTGTGTCTGTGTGTCTGTGTGTTTAGATTCACTTTGTAGTTGAGGATGGCCTTGAACTTCCTGATCTGTCTCTACCTCCCCAGTGCTGAGATTACAGGCCTGCTGAATCACCACACCTGCTTTCATAGAGTCCTGGGGATCTAACACAGGGCTTGTGCACACTAGGCAGACACTGCTTACTGAGCTACCTGTGCCCCACCCCTGCAGTGCATTCCTTAGAAATAGCCCACAGTTGAGTGTCTCTCTTGCCCATGCTGATATAGTGGGGAGTTTATGGATAGGAAAGATGTCCTTAGCTGGGCAGGGGTAGCACATGCCTTTTATCCCAGCACTCGTAAGCAAAGGCAGGAGGGTCTTTTTGAGTTCAAGGCCAGCCTGATCTACAGAGCAAGGAGAGCCTCCAAAGCTACACAGAAAAACCTTCTCTTGAACAACCCCCCCCCCAAAAAAAAAAGAAAGAAAGAGAGAGAGAGAGAGAGAGGGAGGGAGGGAGGGAGGGAGGGAGGAAGGAAGGAAGGAAGAAATAAATGGGTCCTCAGGGACTCTTAGCTTCTGTTAAAATACATCTTGTTGAAGATTTTGATCCACTCATGACAACAACATTCAAACATGAGGATGTTTTTCTTGGGGTGAGTTTTCCATAGAGAGCTCTAGCACCCACAGAACCGTGGCTAGTGTGCTCGTTCTGGTCCCTTCGTTCTCGGTCAGTGGCTGTGTTTCAGCCTCTGCAGTAGAAGTGCTGTAAGTTCTGTTGTTTTCCTGTTTAGGGCCAGTGGCACTTTGTATGTCTTTGTGTAGCTTCATCTCCTACCGAGTCTGTGACTGTCCTTGTGGGGCACCGGGTTGAATTTTTTTCCTTTTTTTTTTTATTGATTATTTGGGAATCTCACATCATGCACCCTAGTTTGTCCCTCTCACTTATGACCTCCCCCATCACACACACACACACACACACACACACACACACACACACACACACACACACACACAAAGAATGGAAGAAGGAAAAGGTGAAAAAAAGTTCCTCAAGGAAAGGCGTGTCTTTCTCTACCTGCACCCCCACCGGAAGCCCCAGCTGTGGAGAGCTGTGTAGCAGCTGATGGCCAGCCCTCCTGCTCCCAGGCCTGTGTGGGGACCAGCTTGCTCTCTAGCTCTAACTCCATATCATGCTGTTGAGGGGCAGGGCCCACTCTGCTGCACCCAAACCACAGCTGGTTCTGGCTGGCTAGGGGTGGGGCCAGTTGCCTGAGGGCCAGGGCCAGCTTAGGATGGCCTTTGGTCATCAACATGGCTTTAGTCAGCAGCTCAGATCTTGTACATCCACATGTCTGTGGTAATACTGGCCACAGATATCAACACAGCCCCTGGCTGCATCAGGACCTCTGATCCATGCATGAACCTCAGTAGCTGCATGGACCATGGGCTCAACAGGGTCTCTGGTGACTACACAGGCCATTCACATCCAGAAGGCTCCCTGGGGCAGCAAAACCTGAGGACATCACCCACAAGGAACTCAAGCTTCCTTGTGGCCTGGGGCAGCAGCATGGACCACAGACACCAATATGGTCTTCAGTGGCATCATGCACTGTGGTGGACAGACCTTCGAGGAGGTGCAATGTAGAAAATGAACTTTTCTTCGTCTTGGGCCTTTGTAGTTGCCCAAAGCCAGAATGATCACATGATTGCTCGGCTGAGTTGCTCTGGGCTGCTGCGTACCACTCTGCTGCACTGCGCTCTGTTTTCTATTTCCCATCTCTCTATTATCTATTTGCTCATCATAGTCCTGCCTGGCCTGGTTGGCCTGGTTGGATTCCACCACCCATGACCCAAAAGGTGGGGTGGCCTCAAGTTTTATTTTATTTACTTATTTTTAAAAATTTTATGTGCATTGGTGTGAGGTTGTCATATCCCCTGGACCTGGAGTTAGAGACAGTTGTGAGCTGCCATATGGGTGCTGGGACTTGAACTCATGTCCTCTGGAAGAATAGTCAATGCTCTTAACCACTGAGCCATCTCTCCATCCTTCAAGTTTCATTTTTTAATACTTTATTTTTTTGCTCTGGTTTATGTTTCTTGGCTAATTATCCAGTTTTGCTGGGGTTTGCAGGAAGGGGTAGTATATGTTAACTTCTCAGTCTCATACTTTTCTAAGATGCCTACCACATATATCACTCTGGGTTTTAATAAATTAGACAGTCCTTAACATCCTCGGAAGTTGATTTGCTTTTCAGATTGTGAAAAAAAGTTTTTAAAAAATGTTTCATATTCTGTGTGTGTCTGTCATGACACAGGTGTAGAGGTTAGAGGACACTTTTAGAAGCTGATTTTCTTTCCATTATGAGTGTGCAGGCAACAAATACCTTTACCCACTGCACTCTGTGGGTGGCTGAATACAGTGCTTTTTTTGTTTGCTTGCTTGTTTTTGAGACAGTTTCTCTGTGTAGCCCTGGCTGTCTTGAAGCTTGCTGGCTTCAAACTCAAATTTCCTGCCTCTGCCTCCATAGTTCTGGGCTTAAAGGTGTACGCCACCACTGCCTGGCTGAATATTATTATTATTTTATTATTATATTATTATTTTAAAGTTAAAATGGAGTTTTGATTTTAGAGTTTAGATCTCTCCATGTAGCTCAGGCTAGCCTCAATCTCCTTTTTTTTTTTTTTTTTTTCAAAGATAAAGACTTGGGGTTGGGGATTTAGCTCAGTGGTAGAGGGCTTGCCTAGCAAGCACAAGGCCCTGGGTTCGGTCCTGAGCTCGGGGGGTGGGGGGGTGGGGGGGGGGGGGGCAAAGATAAGGACTCATAGTGGGTGTGGTGGCACATTCCTTTAATCCCAGTACTCAAATGGCAGAGGCAGGAGGATTTCTCTGAGTTGAGACCAGCCAGCCTGGTCTATAGTTAGTTACAGGCTCCTACATAGTAAGGTCATATCTTTTTTTTTTTTTTTTTTTTTTAAAGAGGGCATCAGATCCTCAGAAACTAGAGTTACAGAGGTCTGTCAGCTATCTTGTAGGTCCTGAGAATTGAACCTCCAACATTCTCTGCAAGGTCACCAGTGTTCTTAACCACTGAGCTATCTCTCCAGCCCTCAATTTGAAAGACTGTTTAATGTGTACTTTTCAGGGCTGAGTATGGCAGTGCCCTTTTTCTATTTTTTCTCCCTGAGACACAGTGTCTCTCTATGTGTCCCCGACTGTCCTGAGCCTATCGATCCTAGGGAGGATCTCTGCAGGTTTGAGGCCAGCTTGGTCTACATAGTAGAGCAACTCTGTTCAAAGTAAATAATTAAAAAAAATAGTAGATGAATAATAAAGTAAAACATCCAAAAGCCATAAAGAAGAGTATAGTCCATTCCTTCTTGGGCATTCTAACATAGTAATATATAAGAGGGCCTGCTCCTAGTTAATATTTGCTTTAAAGTGTTTGGCTAGGGTTTTAGAATGAACACCAGAGTACTTGGTATTCTGTTAGCTTTGCTGTTGATATTCTTGGATTTCTCAAGGACAGAGTGGCCAGTGTGGTTCTGGATTAGATAGCCCTTCAGGAAGCAGCAGGCTTCTGTGCTTAGGAATCAAGGCTTCTGTCAAGTAAGAAGGGAGGCATTTGATTCCTCTGTTCATTTGTATCCAAGAAATCAGCTTTGGGAACTAGAGAGATGGCCAGCAATTAAGAGCACTGTCTGCTCTTCCAGAAGACCCAGGTTCAATTCCCAGCACTCACATCATGGCTTATGGCAGTCTGTAACTCTTCTCTCGGTACTCATTCATACAGACAGACAGACAGACAGACACACACACACATACACACACACACACACACACACACACACACACACACACACTTGCACTATTGCCTAGTCATTCAATTTTGAGTCTTACTTGAAATTGCATGTGGCATTGTGGCTGAGCTAGACATGATGGCCTGATTTCTCCAGGGTTCTCTTCTCTGGTGCCCGTAAGTCTAGATTCTAGAGATAGTGCTCTGCCTTTTGGGTCTGGGGCATGTGATGGACTACTGAACACTATTTGATGTCCTGCTTGTGGCTGCTGTCTGCTACTGTCTGTCTTCTTTTTCCACATGCCCGCCCTTCAGAGTCCTGCCGCTGCCCCTGCTGGCCGTCCCTTCCATCTACACTTAAACCAGTCCTTGCACCGCCCTTGGTTGTGAGCTCTGACCATCCTTGCTTCTGGCTTTGTTGTCCTGTTCCTTCATCTTGTGTCCCTATGGGGCAGGTGAGCTCCGTTCTTGCCCCTCTTTTTCCAGCTCTCTGTCTAGTGACTTGACATCCCCACCCCCCCTTTTTTTTTGGACACAGTTTCTTTGCATTGCCCTGGCTATCCTAGATCTCACTCTGTAGACCAGGCTGGCCTCGAACTCAGAGACCCAGTTGCCTCTGCCTCCCGAGTGCTGGGATTAAAGGCGTGCTCCACCAGCATCCTGCTCACATTTCTGTTCTTCTTTGGCTCACCTAAGGTCCTCTAGATACAGCCATGAAGAGGGCGGTGTGAGGAGGAGCAAAGATGATGCTTGGTGCTTGTCCAAAGTGCCATGTGTGGGGCCATTGCCCTGTCCTCTCAGGCTTGGCCCTGCCTCCCCAACAGCTTCTGCAGTGCCCTCTCCTGGGCAGGGCTTCTGTGAGATACTCTGTGGCTCACTGCTTTGCCCTGTGTACCAGCCACCCAACAGAGGAGGTTCTGGAACTGTCTGGGCTTTGGATTGATGGGTATCTTCGAAACTCGGTCATGCAAATTCAGTTGTGTCTGTACTTACCCCAATATATGCAATCTAATATTTAATATTATGTATTTATTTAATATAATACATAACTAATCTATTCTAAATATTAGGTTAATATTCAATGTTAGATAAATAATATCTAATGTATTAAATAAATATAGACATTGAATAGAAAATATATTTTTAAATATAAGTATTAAATAATATATATTTATTTAATTTTGAGATACAAGGTTTCATATATCCCATACTGGCCTTAACTCACTATGTAGCCCTGGATGACCTTGTATTCCTCCTGATCCTCCTGCCTCCACCTCCCAAGTGATGCCGTTAAAGGTGTGCACCACCACACCTGGCTGGGCATGAAACAAACCCAGGACTTCCAGAATGCTAGGCAAATATTCTACCAATTAAGGTACAACTTCAGCTCCTGGATTTTGAAGTATCTCCAGATATATCAGTAAGTATATGTAGACAGCAGTGCTCTAAAATTGCCCAATTCATAACAATTGACAGCAGCTCCATGTCATCCAGATTCAGTGAGGACTCAAATTTCTAGCCTCCTTTAGGTTGTGTGTTTGAGTCGGGGCCCCAGGTTAACATTGGGGTGTCTTTCTCAATGGCACGCCACCTAAGCTTGCTGATTCAGCTAGACTGGCTGGCCAGCAATCCCCAGGTTCTTCTTGTCTCTGATTCTCGTGCTGGGAATTATAGTGCATTGCTGTTGTGCTCTGCATTTTTTACAGTCTGGGTGTGGGAGAGCAAACTCAGGTTCTCGTGTTTACATAACCAGCCCTCTCTCCTCTCCCCACTGAGCCAGCTCCCCAGGGTCTTCTCTGTGGTTTTCAACTGTGCTTGTTTGGGTCCATATCGTGAAAGTACCACGTGTCTCTGTTTGTCTTGTTTGAAATCAGTTGATTTTTCTGTCTGTCAAACTTCTCACGGGCTTGAATTTGCCTCCCTAGGATGTAGACAAGTGCTCCTTTTGGTCTGTTTCCTTTGCTTGACTATAGTGTCTGGTTCTGAGTACTAGCTCTTTGGCTACTTGGTTAGGGACAGGAGGTGGTGCTGTTAGGGCTGTCACTCGTGTCAGAAGGGCTGGGCCAGCACACCTGCTGCTCAGTGTTGTAACTGCACGTCAGGGCAGGCTCAGGGGCAGACAGGCTGCGGCTCCTTCTGTTCTGCCTGGTTTCACGACAGTTGAACTGCGTTGGCTCGGTCTCTTGCTCTGTTTTGCCTGTGGACTGAAGCATACCTGATGTTTGTTGCCACTTGTTGTTCTTGTCTGAACTCTTGTTTCGGAGGGTTCTGGAAGGAGGCCTCTTGACAGACTCCCGAGTCCTGTTGATGTGCAACCATGGTCTTGGAGAGCTGCTCTGTTCTCAGTCGTGTGGCTGGGCTCCACACTCAGCTGGCCTCCTAATGCTCTATCTCGTAGCTTTCTCTCACACAGTGCCCTTGAAGGAATTCCAAACCATGGTCATAGCTACAAAGTTAGCCACAGCCCTTTCCCTTCCCTTCCTTTGCATTTTTTCTTTTGAAACAGTCATATAACCCAAACTGGCCTTGGACTTGCGCTGTAGAACTTTGAACCCCTAGTCCTCCAAGGTTTCAGCCTTTCTCTCCCCATGACCACGGTTGGGTCCACTTTTTTTTTTTTTAAAGATTTAGTTATTTATTATGTATACAGTGTTCTGCCTGAATGTATGCCTGCAGGCCAGAAGAGGGCACCAGATTTCATTACAGATGGTTGTGAGTCACCATGTGGTTGCTGGGAACTGAACTCAGGACCTCTGGAAGAGCAGCCAGTGCTCTTAACCTCTGAGCCATCTCTCCAGCCCTGGTTCTACTTTTGATCTTTTTCTTTTTTTAAACTAACTCTGTTTTATCTATCTATCTATCTATCTATCTATCTATCTATCTACCTACCTACCTATCTATCTATCTATCTATATCTATCTATCTATCTTCTGATACTGGGGATTGGACTCAGGGCCTTGAATATGCTGGGAAAGTACTCTACCACTAAGCCACACTCCCAGGCTATATTTTAATTAATTAATTCTGCCTTGGTGATCTTCTGGCCTCTGCCTCTGGAATAGCTGGGGTTACAGGCCTCACCCAGCTTTTTTTTTTTTTTTTTTTTTAATATATTCTGAATTCATAGTGACACTACAATTCAAATTCAGGACTGTGCTGTGATCTGAATGCCTTCCATGGTGCTGAGAAGTGAGCTCTTCAGGAGGTGAATCCTGACAGAGCACTTGTGGAAGGGAGCAGAGCTGCCCCTTGCAGCTCTGCCCTGTGGAGACACAGCTCTCACAAGGTTCTTCATGCTGGCACCTTCATCTTGGGGCTCCAGCCTAGTGTAGGAGAGATAGGCTTCTTCTGTTCCTCTAGATCACCCAGTCTGTGGTACATGATGCTTGCCTAGCATCTGCAGTCAATTTTAATCATCTTTGAGTTCTTTTTTCTTCTTCCTCCTCCTCCTCCTTCTCCTCCTCCTCTTTTTTTTTTTTTTTTTTTTTTTTTTTTTTTTAATAACAAGGTTTCTATGTAGCCTTAACTGCCCTGGAACTCACTCTATAGACCAGGCTGGCCTTGAACTCACAGAGATCCACCTGCCTGTGCCTCAGTGTGTCACCACACCCAGCCCATCTTTCAGTTCTTTCTTAAAGGATTCCAGCTTTAGCAGCACTTGGAATAGTGGAATTCAAATGTCTATTACTTGACATGCTTTTCCAAAGCTAGTGATAATCTAGCTTTCTCCTTTAGGAAGGCACTGATTTGATTTTGTGTAGCTGTTTAAATGATTTTTTTTTCCTTTGAAGTCCAAAAATTTCACAGACTAAGTCTTGGAGTAGATCTTTGATGTTTATAGGTACTTAGTATTGTGCTTTCAATGCCTAATTAATTCAAAAATGATTTTATTTTTTAAGATTATGTATTTGCCTGGGCTATGGTGGCACACACTTTTAGTCCCAGCATTCAGGAGGCAGTGATTGGGGGAATCTCTGAGAGTTCAAGGCCAGCCTGGTCTTCAGAGAAAGTTCCAGGACAGTCAGGGATCAGAGAAACCCTGTTTCAAAAAAAAAAAAGAAAGAAAAAGAAATGAAATAAAGACTGTGTATTTACATTTGTGTGTATGTGCCACATGTATGTGGGTGGGTGCCCTCAGAGGACAGAAGGTGACAGATCCCATGGAGCTGGTGTTACAGGTGGTTGTGAGCCATGGGGTGAGGCTGGATCCCGGAATCCTATAAGAGTGTGCTCCTGTATCCACGGATCCATCTCTCCAGCCCTAATTGTCTTTTGTTTGGTTTCTTGAGTCAGGGTTTCTCTGTGTAGCCCTGACTGTCCTGGAACTTGCTCTGTGGACCAGGCTGGCTTAGCACTCAGGGATCTGCCTGCCTCTGCCTCCCGAGTGCTGTATTAGTGTTTTTTTAATCCTAGGGAGTTTTCCTTGAGTGTTTTCAGTATCTGTCTGTTTCTTTGCTTTAATTTTCTTCTTTGGGGCTTCTGTTGGATCTTGTGTGCCTTGCTTCAAGATTTATCCTAAAATTAAAAAACATCTTGTTGTACATTGTGTCTGTGCATGCGTTTCTGTGTGTGTGTGTGTGTGTGTGTGTGTGTGTGTGTAGGTCAGAACAACTTGAGGGAGTGAGTTCTGCCTATGTACCGTGGAGATCAGACTTTGATTTCTGTCTGTCAAACTTCTCACGGCTGAATTTGCCTCCCTAGGATGTAGACAAGTGCTCCTTGGTCTGTTTCCTGTTGCTTTACTATAGTGTCTGGTTCTGAGTACTAGCTCTTGGCTACTTGCGTTAGGGACAGGAGGTGGTGCTGTTAGGGCTGTCAACTCGTGTCAGAAGGGCGGGCCAGCACCACCTGCTGCTCAGGGTTGTAGCTACTCAGGCAGCCTCAGGGCTTCTATTTTTTCTCCCTGAGACACAGTGTCTCTCTATGTGTCCCCGACTGTCCTGAGCCTATCGATCCTAGGGAGGATCTCTGCAGGTTTGAGGCCAGCTTGGTCTACATAGTAGAGCAACTCTGTTCAAAGTAAATAATTAAAAAAAATAGTAGATGAATAATAAAGTAAAACATCCAAAAGCCATAAAGAAGAGTATAGTCCATTCCTTCTTGGGCATTCTAACATAGTAATATATAAGAGGGCCTGCTCCTAGTTAATATTTGCTTTAAAGTGTTTGGCTAGGGTTTTAGAATGAACACCAGAGTACTTGGTATTCTGTTAGCTTTGCTGTTGATATTCTTGGATTTCTCAAGGACAGAGTGGCCAGTGTGGTTCTGGATTAGATAGCCCTTCAGGAAGCAGCAGGCTTCTGTGCTTAGGAATCAAGGCTTCTGTCAAGTAAGAAGGGAGGCATTTGATTCCTCTGTTCATTTGTATCCAAGAAATCAGCTTTGGGAACTAGAGAGATGGCTCAGCAATTAAGAGCACTGTCTGCTCTTCCAGAAGACCCAGGTTCAATTCCCAGCACTCACATCATGGCTTATGGCAGTCTGTAACTCTTCTCTCGGTACTCATTCATACAGACAGACAGACAGACAGACAGACAGACACACACACACACACACACACACACACTTGCACTATTGCCTAGTCATTCAATTTTGAGTCTTACTTGAAATTGCATGTGGCATTGTGGCTGAGCTAGACATGATGGCCTGATTTCTCCAGGGTTCTCTTCTCTGGTGCCCGTAAGTCTAGATTCTAGAGATAGTGCTCTGCCTTTTGGGTCTGGGGCATGTGATGGACTACTGAACACTATTTGATGTCCTGCTTGTGGCTGCTGTCTGCTACTGTCTGTCTTCTTTTTCCACATGCCCGCTCTTCAGAGTCCTGCCGCTGCCCCTGCTGGCCGTCCCTTCCATCTACACTTAAACCAGTCCTTGCACCGCCCTTGGTTGTGAGCTCTGACCATCCTTGCTTCTGGCTTTGTTGTCCTGTTCCTTCATCTTGTGTCCCTATGGGCAGGTGAGCTCCGTTCTTGCCCCTCTTTTTCCAGCTCTCTGTCTAGTGACTTGACATCCCCACCCCCCCTTTTTTTTTGGACACAGTTTCTTTGCATTGCCCTGGCTATCCTAGATCTCACTCTGTAGACCAGGCTGGCCTCGAACTCAGAGACCCAGTTGCCTCTGCCTCCCGAGTGCTGGGATTAAAGGCGTGCTCCACCAGCATCCTGCTCACATTTCTGTTCTTCTTTGGCTCACCTAAGGTCCTCTAGATACAGCCATGAAGAGGGCGGTGTGAGGAGGAGCAAAGATGATGCTTGGTGCTTGTCCAAAGTGCCATGTGTGGGGCCATTGCCCTGTCCTCTCAGGCTTGGCCCTGCCTCCCCAACAGCTTCTGCAGTGCCCTCTCCTGGGCAGGGCTTCTGTGAGATACTCTGTGGCTCACTGCTTTGCCCTGTGTACCAGCCACCCAACAGAGGAGGTTCTGGAACTGTCTGGGCTTTGGATTGATGGGTATCTTCGAAACTCGGTCATGCAAATTCAGTTGTGTCTGTACTTACCCCAATATATGCAATCTAATATTTAATATTATGTATTTATTTAATATAATACATAACTAATCTATTCTAAATATTAGGTTAATATTCAATGTTAGATAAATAATATCTAATGTATTAAATAAATATAGACATTGAATAGAAAATATATTTTTAAATATAAGTATTAAATAATATATATTTATTTAATTTTGAGATACAAGGTTTCATATATCCCATACTGGCCTTAACTCACTATGTAGCCCTGGATGACCTTGTATTCCTCCTGATCCTCCTGCCTCCACCTCCCAAGTGATGCCGTTAAAGGTGTGCACCACCACACCTGGCTGGGCATGAAACAAACCCAGGACTTCCAGAATGCTAGGCAAATATTCTACCAATTAAGGTACAACTTCAGCTCCTGGATTTTGAAGTATCTCCAGATATATCAGTAAGTATATGTAGACAGCAGTGCTCTAAAATTGCCCAATTCATAACAATTGACAGCAGCTCCATGTCATCCAGATTCAGTGAGGACTCAAATTTCTAGCCTCCTTTAGGTTGTGTGTTTGAGTCGGGGCCCCAGGTTAACATTGGGTGTCTTTCTCAATGGCACGCCACCTAAGCTTGCTGATTCAGCTAGACTGGCTGGCCAGCAATCCCCAGGTTCTTCTTGTCTCTGATTCTCGTGCTGGAATTATAGGTGCATGCTGTTGTGCTCTGCATTTTTACAGTCTGGGTGTGGGAGAGCAAACTCAGGTTCTCGTGTTTACATAACCAGCCCTCTCTCCTCTCCCCACTGAGCCAGCTCCCCAGGTCTTCTCTGTGGTTTTCAACTGTGCTTGTTTGGGTCCATATCGTGAAAGTACCACGTGTCTCTGTTTGTCTTGTTGAAATCAGTTGATTTTCTGTCTGTCAAACTTCTCACGGGCTGAATTTGCCTCCCTAGGATGTAGACAAGTGCTCCTTTGGTCTGTTTCCTGTTGCTTGACTATAGTGTCTGGTTCTGAGTACTAGCTCTTGGCTACTTGGTTAGGGACAGGAGGTGGTGCTGTTAGGGCTGTCACTCGTGTCAGAAGGGCTGGGCCAGCACCACCTGCTGCTCAGTGTTGTACTGCACGCTCAGGGCAGGCTCAGGGCAGACAGGCTGCGGCTCCTTCTGTTCTGCTGGTTTTCACACAGTGAACTGGTTGGCTCGTCTCTTGCTCTGTTTTGCCTGTGGACTGAAGCATACCTGATGTTTGTTGCACTTGTTGTTCTTGTCTGAACTCTTGTTTCGGAGGGTTCTGGAAGGAGGCCTCTTGACAGACTCCCGAGTCCTGTTGATGTGCAACCATGGTCTTGGAGAGCTGCTCTGTTCTCAGTCGTGTGGCTGGGCTCCACACTCAGCTGGCCTCCTAATGCTCTATCTCGTAGCTTTCTCTCACACAGTGCCCTTGAAGGAATTCCAAACCATGGTCATAGCTACAAAGTTAGCCACAGCCCTTTCCCTTCCCTTCCTTTGCATTTTTTCTTTTGAAACAGTCATATAACCCAAACTGGCCTTGGACTTGCGCTGTAGAACTTTGAACCCCTAGTCCTCCAAGGTTTCAGCCTTTCTCTCCCCATGACCACGGTTGGGTCCACTTTTTTTTTTTTTTTAAAGATTTAGTTATTTATTATGTATACAGTGTTCTGCCTGAATGTATGCCTGCAGGCCAGAAGAGGGCACCAGATTTCATTACAGATGGTTGTGAGTCACCATGTGGTTGCTGGGAACTGAACTCAGGACCTCTGGAAGAGCAGCCAGTGCTCTTAACCTCTGAGCCATCTCTCCAGCCCTGGTTCTACTTTTGATCTTTTTCTTTTTTTAAACTAACTCTGTTTTATCTATCTATCTATCTATCTATCTATCTACCTACCTACCTACCTACCTATCTATCTATCTATCTATCTATATCTATCTATCTATCTTCTGATACTGGGGATTGGACTCAGGGCCTTGAATATGCTGGGAAAGTACTCTACCACTAAGCCACACTCCCAGGCTATATTTTAATTAATTAATTCTGCCTTGGTGATCTTCTGGCCTCTGCCTCTGGAATAGCTGGGGTTACAGGCCTCACCCAGCTTTTTTTTTTTTTTTTTTTAATATATTCTGAATTCATAGTGACACTACAATTCAAATTCAGGACTGTGCTGTGATCTGAATGCCTTCCATGGTGCTGAGAAGTGAGCTCTTCAGGAGGTGAATCCTGACAGAGCACTTGTGGAAGGGAGCAGAGCTGCCCCTTGCAGCTCTGCCCTGTGGAGACACAGCTCTCACAAGGTACTTCATGCTGGCACCTCCATCTTGGGGCTCCAGCCTAGTGTAGGAGAGATAGGCTTCTTCTGTTCCTGTAGATCACCCAGTCTGTGGTACATGATGCTTGCCTAGCATCTGCAGTCAATTTTAATCATCTTTGAGTTCTTTTTTCTTCTTCCTCCTCCTCCTCCTTCTCCTCCTCCTCTTTTTTTTTTTTTTTTTTTTTTAATAACAAGGTTTCTATGTAGCCTTAACTGCCCTGGAACTCACTCTATAGACCAGGCTGGCCTTGAACTCACAGAGATCCACCTGCCTGTGCCTCAGTGTGTCACCACACCCAGCCCA
Source organism: Onychomys torridus (assembly GCF_903995425.1). Taxonomy (NCBI): domain Eukaryota; kingdom Metazoa; phylum Chordata; class Mammalia; order Rodentia; family Cricetidae; genus Onychomys; species Onychomys torridus. The sequence goes on along the minus strand of NC_050450.1, from coordinate 19,365,529 downwards.
TCTTTCAGTTCTTTCTTAAAGGATTCCAGCTTTTAGCAGCACTTGGAATAGTGGAATTCAAATGTCTATTACTTGACATGCTTTTCCAAAGCTTAGTGATAATCTAGCTTTCTCCTTTAGGAAGGCACTGATTTGATTTTTGTGTAGCTGTTTAAATGATTTTTTTTTTCCTTTGAAGTCCAAAAATTTCACAGACTAAGTCTTGGAGTAGATCTTTGATGTTTATAGGTACTTAGTATTGTGCTTTCAATGCCTAATTAATTCAAAAATGATTTTATTTTTTAAGATTATGTATTTGCCTGGGCTATGGTGGCACACACTTTTAGTCCCAGCATTCAGGAGGCAGTGATTGGGGGAATCTCTGAGAGTTCAAGGCCAGCCTGGTCTTCAGAGAAAGTTCCAGGACAGTCAGGGATCAGAGAAACCCTGTTTCAAAAAAAAAAAAAAAGAAAAGAAAAGAAATGAAATAAAGACTGTGTATTTACATTTGTGTGTATGTGCCACATGTATGTGGGTGGGTGCCCTCAGAGGACAGAAGGTGACAGATCCCATGGAGCTGGTGTTACAGGTGGTTGTGAGCCATGGGGTGAGGCTGGATCCCGGAATCCTATAAGAGTGTGCTCCTGTATCCACGGATCCATCTCTCCAGCCCTAATTGTCTTTTGTTTGGTTTCTTGAGTCAGGGTTTCTCTGTGTAGCCCTGACTGTCCTGGAACTTGCTCTGTGGACCAGGCTGGCTTAGCACTCAGGGATCTGCCTGCCTCTGCCTCCCGAGTGCTGTATTAGTGTTTTTTTAATCCTAGGGAGTTTTCCTTGAGTGTTTTCAGTATCTGTCTGTTTCTTTGCTTTAATTTTCTTCTTTGGGGCTTCTGTTGGATCTTGTGTGCCTTGCTTCAAGATTTATCCTAAAATTAAAAAACATCTTGTTGTACATTGTGTCTGTGCATGCGTTTCTGTGTGTGTGTGTGTGTGTGTGTGTGTGTGTGTGTGTGTGTGTGTGTAGGTCAGAACAACTTGAGGGAGTGAGTTCTGCCTATGTACCGTGGAGATCAGACTTGGGCCATCAGGCTTGGTGATAAGCATTTTTACCTACTGAACCATCTTGCTGGCATATTTGTCTTTTTCTCTTGGTTCCTTTTTAGTTCCTTTATTGTGTTTAAGAACTTTGGGATATGATTTGTATACCACAGAATTGCCTCCGTGATACGTGCAGTTCAGGGTTTCTAGGAAGTCAGTAAGATGGTGCGGCTGTTGTTGTAGTTTCGGGTTTTTTACACTTCCGTGTCCAGCAAAAGCCTCCTGCCGTCAGCCCCTCCTCCACCCTGCACTTCTGCCAGTTGTGCTCATTTTAGAGGGCAACATCTCCCTGCGTTTTTAGTTCTCATCCTCTGTGTGACTCAGAATATTGACTGGCTTTTTATGTGTGTGTACGCCCAATTGTGTATGTGTTTTCAAGACAGGGTTTCACTGTGTTGTCCAGCCTAACTTAGAACTCCTGGACTCAAGTAGTTATCCTGCTTCAGCTTCCCAAGAGCTGGGACGATGGGTGTATGTTAGTACACCTAAATTTTTTTTTTGTGTGTGTGTGTGCATGTGTGCATGTGTATGTGTGTATGTGGTTTCATGTGCACGTGTATGGAGGCCAGAGGTTGTCTTGGTTATCATCCTCACTCTCTCTCTTCCTCACTCCCTCCACCCCAACTCTCCCTCTTTCTCTCTTTCTGTTTTTTTTTAATATGTATGTGATGCCTGTGTGTATGTTGTATATGCACATGCATGCATGTGGAGGCCAGAGGAGGACTTGAGGTCCCCGATGTCCTGTCCTGCTCTATACTCGTCACCTCTTCTTCCATGAGACAGAGTCTGTCCCTGAGTCTAGAGTCAGGCTGGCAGCCAGTGAGCCTCCTGCCTCTGCTCACCCCTGGCACTGGGGTTACAGGTGTGTGGATCATGTTCAGCTTTTGCATGGATGCTAGGGATTAAATTCAGGTCCTCGTGCTACTTAGCAAGCATTCCTGCCTGTGGAGCCATCTCCCCGGCTCTGCCACCCTAAGTTTATGAGACAGGGTCCTGAACCTGGAGCTCATCAACTTGGCGAGACTGGCGAGTGAGCCCCCGGGGCCTCCTGTTTCTGCTTCCACAGCCTCGGGGCTACAGGGGTGCGGCTACACCTTACTTTGTATGTGGGGGCTGGGTGCTAGGGATGGACCTCTGTCCTCATGCCTGCACGGCAAACATTTTTACCAAGGACTCACTCATCCTCCACCTCTGTCTGTAGAGGTCTCACTATGTTTTCCTTTTCAACCAGGATTCATTTGTGTAGTCTAGATTCAAGTCTTTATACATGTTTGCAAGTACTTTCACCTAGACTTTGCCATGTCTTTTGGTGTTATTAATGTGGTATTCGAAGCAGCTTTCCCCCCTTCTTTGAGTTGGGTCTTCTCTGTAGCCCAACTCATTGTGTAACCCAGGCTGCCGTGGATTTTAGAAAGTCCTCTACCACTGCCTCTGGAGTGCTGCCAGCCAACCCATCCTGCTTGCCAAAGTTTTACATTTTGATGAGATTCAACTTATCCTTGACAATATAATTATGGCTTCTTTGGAAAAGGCTGCGACCATTGCATGTGTGGGTTCTCTTTCTGCCTTTGAGAGAGTGATGATGTCAGGGGTCTGTCTGCCTCGGTTACTTTCCACTGCTGAGGAACCCATCTCACTAAGAACATGCTAGAACAGTTCCTAAAACTTCAAACTCCTGATTTTCCCAGCAGGGGAGCTCAGGATGTTGTTCCCAAGGTTAAGAATGCTCAGGGCTACTGGCAGATTCCTCCAGGTTGGCTCTCTCCCCAGTGGCTGGAGCACTAGCATTGGCTGCCTCTGCTTCCTTGCTCGCAAGTATCAGGGGCTCTTGAGCTCTGAACGGTGTGAGCAAGCTGCTGCTTTGTAGATGGTAAGAGGGGTCAGTGCCCGCTGTCCCCTGCCAACTGTGGAGCCTGTGGGTAACACATTTTCATTTGCCCATTGCAGGTGAAGGACTTAACTCAATACCTGGACCCGAGTGGGCTTGGTGTGATCAGTTTTGAAGACTTTCACCAAGGGATTATGGCCATCAGAAATGGAGGTAGGTCTGTTAGCCCCTTGCTGTGCTCCGCTACCTTTCTCCTCAGGGTTCTGTAACTGTCCGTTCTTCCCAGCCACTGTGTAGCTCTATGTGGGCTGGTCTGAACCCACAGGGATCCTCCTGCCTCTGCTTCCCAAGTGCCGGGATTAAAGGTGTGCACCATAACCCGCCTTAGGCCATCACTTCTTGGACTCCCAAAGCATTTGGTGTTGAAGATACTCTCCTCTCCCCTGTTGCTTCTTGAAATCCTGCCCTCTGTGGTTGAACGGCTCTTAGCTGCCAATTTACGATGTGGAGAGCTACTTTCCTTCCCCAGTGTCTCATGAGGAAAATTAACAAACAAAGCTGAAAAAAGTATAGTTCTTGTATATTCCCACCCATGCCATACTGAGAAGGGCTTGCTGCGTGCTCGGTGTGTGCCCCATTTATTCCCCCACCCATTGCCCATAGTCCATCTTTTCAGTGGGATGCATTCAACTCATCGTATTGTGCACTTCCCACGAATGCTCTGTGCATCCTGATCATCATCTAGAGGGCAGCATTTGTTCAGAGGCTTTTGTTTTAAAGCAAAAATGCTCCTACTGTGAAATGTGCGAATCTTAAGTGTAGTTGTGTATGTTGCCACAGATTCCTGAGCTTGATTCTCAAATCTCTGATAAGACTGTCACGACAAGCCCCCCCCCCTTTTTTTTTTGAGACAGGGTTTCTCTGTAGCTTTGTGCCTTTCTGGGAACTCAACTCTGTAGTCCAGGCTTAGCCTCAAACTCACAGAGATCTGCCTGGCTCTTCTTCCCCAGTGCTGGGATTAAAGGCATGTGCCACCACTGCCCGGCCTGTGCATTGGTGTTTTGCCTGCATGTATGTATGTGTGAGGATGCCAGTCCCCTTGAACTAGAGCTATAGACAGTTGTGAGCCACCGTGTGGGTGCTGGGAATGGAACCTGGGTCCTCTGGGACAGCAGCCAGTGCTTTTAACCACTGAGCCATCTCTCCATTCCTCCTGCCTTTTTGTCAACCCTATACTGTTTTCTGTTCCTGAACATTAATTCTTCAGTTCTCATGTAAACGCGTCCTGCATATATCTGACTCTTCCCCCAGCATGCCTCTTGGACCCACCTGTGGTTTGATGTGGCCACGGCTGTTTCCTGATGTGGAATGGCGGCCTACTGTGATGAGGCATCGCTTATCTAACTTTTGGGATGTTTGAGTAAGGTTTGGAAGGATGTCTGTACGAGCTTTTGTGTAGACGCATGTTCCCTATCTTTGTGTCCTGTGCCTGGGCTCTGGGTACGTGCTGGGTATATATATAGTGTCTTCACAGTGGACACGCCATTTACACCCACCACCAACTAGCCCATCTATTGTCCTTTTGACTCAAATTCTGCAACTCTGAAAAGACCTTTTTAGCCGGGCGGTAGTAGCGCACACCTTTAATCCCAGCACTTGGATGGCAGAAACAGGCTGATCTCTGAGTTTGAGGCCAGCTTGATCTACAGAGAGAGTCCAGGATAGCCAAGGCTACATAGAAAAACCCTGTCTCGGGGGAAAAAAGAGTTTTTCATTTCTCTATCACCTGCCAGAAGGTATGTGGTCGATGGTGCTGGGGTATATTAGATGCAGGCTTTTTGCCTTCTTGCACATCAAGGGTCCATAGTCACCGGGTGAGATCAGGTCTGAGGATGCCCTTGGGCCTCGGGTCTCAGCAGCTGTCTTGTCTGTTACCACCCCAAATTATTACTGACAGTGTCACTTAGGACTGGGTCCTCCAGTGGGTCTAGAGAAGCTGCTGTGTTTTATCACCTGTGTTGCTCTTTGACTGTTTCTCACACACCAGTCCATTATGGAACCAGTCCCTAGGGATAATATTGTGAGCCTCAAAGTGAGACCAATGCATGTTCCCACTGTTGTCTAGGCAGTAGGCAGGAGCTGAGACTACCATGTAGGCCAGCCCTCTGCAGGGAGGAGCAGGAGAGAGAAAGGAAATCATGGTTACCAGGGAAGGGATGCCTGATCCAGGTCAGCAGCGAGCCAGCCTGTGTGAATAGACAGGAAGGAGGGCCATAGTGACAGTCTAGTGATTTTCCTAGTGGATAGGACTTGGGGAGAGGTGGGCAAGTAAGTGAGCAGAGCTGAGCACAGGGTCCTTGGGAGGGAGGGAAGGAGGGAGGGAGGGAGGGAGGGAGGGAGGGAGGGAGGGAGGTAAATTCACCTAGGAATGAGGTAGCAAACAGCCAGGATAATACACAGTCCCCAAGACTGAGCATTGGCAGACTGAGCCCTTTGTGTTAACCTGACCTATAAGTGAGCGATTGCAAGTAGTTAGATTTCCTTCCTTCCTTCCTTCCTTCCTTCCTTTCCTTTCCTTTTCTTTCCTTTCCTTTTCTTTCAAGACAAAGTTTCTCTGCGTAGCTTTGGAGCCTTTCCTAGAACTCGCTCTGTAGACCAGGCTGGCCTCAAACTCCCAGAGATCCGCCTGCCTCTGCCTCCCAAGTGCTGAGGTTAGAGGCATGTGCCACCACCGCCCAGCTACTTCTTTTTTTTTTTTTTTTTAAGTTTTTTTTTTTTAGTTATATGTATTTATGTGTATATGAATGTTGGTATGTGCCTGTGAGTTCAGGTACCCATGTGGCCAGAAGAGGGCATCAGAACCCCTGGAGCCCCTTCATGATTTCTCTACCAATCAGTTTTTTTTTTATTTTTTAAGATTTATTTATTTAGCTCTTCTCTTCTCTTCTCTTCCTTTTCTCTTGACCATGTGGCCTTTCACGTCTGTCTCTTCCTATCCTATATTAATAAACAGCTCTTATGTGGAAAAAAAAGATTTATTTATTTATTATGTATACAGTGTTGTGTCTGCATGGATCCCTGCACACCAGAAGAGAGCATCGGATCTCATTATAGTTGTGAGCCACTGCGTGGTTTCTGAGAATTGACTCAGGATCTCTGGAAGAGCAGTCAATGCTCTTAACCTTTGAGCCATCTCTCCAGCCCCATCAGTTATTATTATTTTTTTTAATGTTTAATTTTTTTTTTTTTCTTCGAGACAGGGTTTCTCTGTGTAACTTTGCGCCTTTCCTGGATCTCGCTCTGTAGACCAGGCTGGCCTTGAACTCACAAAGATCTGCCTGGCTCTGCCTCCTGAGTGCTGGGATTAAAGGCGTGAGCCACCACCGCCCGGCTTAAATGTTGATTTTTAAATGTTTGTTAAAATCTTGACATTAAACTAGGACTGGTAACAGCTGCCTATAATCTGAGTATTTGGGAAGCTGAGGCAGGAAGATTGTCAAGAGCTTGAGGCTAGCTACATAGTGATCTGTGCACTCAGTTCTTCATAGTGGGTTACAGTGTGTGACTGCTTCAGACCCCCACCCCACCCCCAGTACCCTAAAACTCATGGAAAGTATCTGGGAATGTGGTGGGAAGTGAGACAGCAGTCGTAGCAGCAAGCATGGTCAGGCTGCTTGTCACCACCAGCCTTTCACATGGATCATCTAGCTGTGGACACGTGTGGTAAGTTCACACGAAACAATTAACAGCTATCACACTGGATGTCCTGTGAGAAATGGGCAATTCTTTGTCATGACTGTCCATTTCAATATAGATACAGAGTAGAACCACTTGTCAGGCTGTGAAGTTTACTTTGTACCATCTAACCAGTATTCCTAGACCGGTCTGCACAGGTGGGAGGAGGTCTGCTGTTTGTGTTCTTAGCGCCCTGTCGGGGTGAATCAGGGAGAGGTCACTGGTTTGCTCAGATTTGAGGAGGTGACTGCACAAACCTCTTGAGGCTGGAGGAAGAGCGGCTGGGGCTGTGGGTAGGTGGGAAGAATCTATATAGCAAGAGCTGTCAGTGTAAGATGATTCCTCCATGGCTGCTGGTTAGTATGTTCTGCTGGACCTCAGTTAATGTGCAGTGGTAAGCTCTCTGTTGTGGGGTGTCCTTTTATCTTGACTTGGAAGGTCTCGCCCTTCCTCTCTGGCCTTCCATGCTCTCCAGAGCCAGCTTCTCCCTGTAGGAGGCCTTGCTGACTGGTGACCATGGTTCTCTTCTGGTTTAGTGACCGAAGGAACATGTAGATGTTTTTACATCTCTGGTGACAGCAAACAGTTGTCTGAGAATGTCTTGTCACCCCAATTCTACCCTGAACTTACCGTGTCCCTTTCCTTTCCTAGGCTGATTATAGCCACTAGGGTGCCCTGTGTCCTTTTCACAGGGGACCTAGGAGGTGCTTCTTGGCCTCTGCCGGAGAAGGGGCAAGCTGGTCTCAGTGAAGCCGCTAGCTTTTTCTGCCTCTTCACAGCCCACTTTCTTCTCCTGCCTTCTGTGAGGAGCCCTTTCCCGGCCTGTCTTTGCTAGATCCCAGCTGTTAAACCCAAGCCCTGTCCACCCTGGTGCTGTCCTGTCATTTTCCTGGGGTTCTGTTTTCTTGTTGGCTTGGTTTCCTTTCCACTGTTGGTTATTTGAGACAGGGTCTTACATTTGTAGCCCTGGCTGGCCTGAAACTTGCTATGCGGCGCAGTCTGGCCTTGAATTCAGAGAGATTCACCTCCTCTGCTTCCTGAGTGCTAGAATTAAATGTGTGCACCATCATTCCCCATTTTTTTTGTTTTCAGATTTATTTATTTATTATGTACACAGAAGAGGGCACCAGATCTCATTACAGATGGTTGTGAGCCACCATGTGGTTGCTGGGACTTGAACTTGGGACCTCTGGAAGAGCAGTCAGTGCTCTTAACCTCTGAGCTATCTCTCCAGCCCAGCTGGTGGGTTTTGACAATTCACATAGCCCAAATTGGCCTCAGACCTGCTATGTAGCCAAGGATATACTTTTGATCCTTCTGTCTCTATCTGCCAAGTGCTCGAGCTACAGGTGAGCTTCCCCCTCCCACCTGGGCTGTTCGTTTGTGACAGGGTCTTACTCTGCAGCCTTGGCTAGCTTGGTCATTCACTGTGTAGCCCATAGTGGCCGTGAACTCACGGCAATCCTACGTTAGCCTCCAAGAGGTGGAATGACAGACAAGTGTGGCACATCCACCTCTGAAAACATTACTTTGTAGAGTTGTAGCAGATAGATATATAGTACAATTATAGGTAAGTAATACAGTCTCTGAAGCAGGGAATAAGTATGTGTAATCCCAGCACTCAGGACTGGGCTGTTTGTTTGTTTGTTTTGAGACAAGATTTAGCCTTGGCTGTCTTAGAACTTGCTCTGTAGACCAGGCTGGCCTCGAGTTCAGAGATCTGCCTGCCTCTGTGAGCACCTCTCCCCCTGCTTAGATTAAAGGCATATGTCACCACCACCCCGTTTTGGGGATTCTTTTTTTTGTTTTGTTTTGTTTTGTTTTTCAAGGCAGGGTTTCCCTGTGTATCTTTGCGCCTTTTGCTGGAGCTCACTTGGTAGCCTAGGCTGGCCTCGAACTCACAGAGATCCGCCTGCCTCTGCCTCCCAGTGCTGGGATTAAAGGTGTATGCCACCACTGGGGTTCATTTTTAATTTCATCATTTTTGCATTCTTTTTCATTAATATTTTGACTTTGATTTAATTAGGACTTTAAATTTCCCAGCTAGTTGTTAGAAATAGTTTAATGCTCCAGAGCCTCAACCTGATACCGTACTGGGTTGAGCTTGTGCAGAGTGGACCCCGGACCTGGAGGGTGGTCTGGCCCTTCCTGCTGGTCCTCAAGGAGATGAACTGGGAGAGCTGCAGAGATGAAGATAAGTGAGGCAGACCTGTGCTAGCTGCTCTGGAGACAGAGAGTCCTTTGCCTCTGGTGCTGGCTTTCTAATAGGAGACAGATGATAAGGTGGGAGACTAGGAAAATGGGAGGGAATCGGGGTGACACCAGACAGGGGCAGGGGTGTGTGTTTGGGGCTGTAGGGGAACTGGGGTCAGGAGGTAGAGGACTGAGCAATGGAGATACCAGCCGTCCCATGGTGTGGTGGGAGGACTTGTCCTTTTCTGTGACAGCAAACTTTATGATTCTACCCTAGCCTAGGCCATGGAGAGTGCTCAGTGGATAAGCCCCTGCCTCAGCCACCATGCCAGGACATTGGGGAAACTACCCAGTGCACCAGCTGATTAGAGCAGAGGCTTTACTTTTCTGCCTTGGTAATTTTGGGGCTTCATTTACATCTGGTTAGGAAGACACAGTGAGAATAGAATAAACAATGAAGCCAGAGGTGATTTTGAATTGTTTCATAGCATTTGGAAGAAGGGAAGTTCTGCTCCTTGAACTGCATTTCCAGTGAAGCTCCCTTCAGGTCAGACTGTAATGCACCAGTGTAGCTATGGTCAGCCGGATTGCCTGTCAGCCTCATTCCATCTACATCGAGGAGCAGCATAGTAAACACACAATATATTGACCCAGTTTGCAGGGAAGCGCAAGACGCCTGCTGTCACTGCCACAAGCACAATTCCAGGAATAGAGTGGGACAGGGAACTGTTACAAATAGGCCACGGCTCTGGCTCATACATCCGTAGCTCTGGAAGGACGAGATAAATGCACATTAAAATTTTCCACTTAACTGCTAGCTGCAGTGGTGCACGACTTTAATCCCAGCACTTAAGAGGCACATACAGGCAGATCTCTGTGAGTTCAAGGCCAGCCTGGTCTACAGAGTGAGTTCCATGACAGTTAAGGCTACACAGAGAAACCTTGTTATAAAATTAAAAAAATAAATAAATAAATTTAAAAAAAAAAAAAAGAGGAGGAGGAGGAAGTCTGGTCTATATAACAAGTTCTAAGACAGCCAGAACCACATAGTGACACCCTGTCTCAAAACAAACATTTCTACATAAGGAGACTAGGGCAGGAGGATCTCAGGTTAAAGCCTGCCTGAACAACTTCGTGAGACCCTGTCTTAAAGTGAAAATGAGGGGCTGGGCTGGACAGTGGTGGTGCACACCTTTAATCCCAGGACTCGGGAGTCAGAGGCAAGTGGATCTCTGAGTTCGAGGCCAGCCTGGTCTACAGAGCTAATTTCAGGACAGCCAGAGCTACACAAAGAAACTCTGTCTTGGAGAAAAAAAAAAAAAAAGGTGGGGGGGGGGGTGGGGAGGTGGGCTGGAAAGATGGCTTAGTGGTTAAGAGCACTGCCCTTGGACAATCACTGTGGCTTCTCCCATGGGTCCTGTCCTCAGTTAGTGTTCAAGTCTCAGAACCTGTTGGGGTTTTATGGTTGTATTTTTCTTCCTTGGTCTCTAGATCAAAGCATGAGGCTTCTCTGGTCTTTTGTGGTCCATTTAGAGGAAGCCATTGCTGATCATTCCAAAGTGTTTCTTTCAGGATCGTCTGGGGGAAGTTGCTGTTCCACTTGACCATTGAGATATGACTATCTGGTTGTGGTTCATACTTGTAATCTAGTACTTGAGTATGGACACAGGGGGCTACATGGCTGACTTAAAACCAGCATGGGTTTCATAAGACCTTGCCTCAGAAACAAAAAAAAGGGGGGCTGAGCTTTTCCCCCCTATTTTCTATTTGTTTGTTTGTGTTTTGTTTTGTTTTTTTTCAAGACATGGTTTCTCTGTGTGTAGTCTTGGCTGTCTTTGGAACTCACTCTGTAGACCCGGCTGGCCTTGAAATCAGAGATCCTCCTGCCTCTGCCTTCCAAGTGCTGGGATTAAAGGTGTGTGCCATCTCACCTGACTTATTTTTAAAAAATTTTGTGTGAGTGTTTACGTTTGTGTGGGTGGGTGTGTGGAAGCCAGAGGACAACCTTAGGGGTCGGTCCTCACCTTCTACCTTGTTTGAGACAAGATCCTTGCTGGTCTGCTGCTGTGCACCCATAAGCTTTGTAGGTCTCTCCTTTCTCCATTCCCCCATCCTACCATTTCCAGAACAGAGGTTGCAGATGTGTGATACCATACCCAGGTTTTTGTTTTGTTTTGATTTTTCAAGAAAGGATTTCTCTGTGTAGTTTTGGAGCCTGTCCTGGATCTCACTGTGTAGACCAGTCTGGCCTCCAACTCTGAGATCCACCTGCCTCTGCCTCCCGAGTGCTGGGATTAAAGGCGTGCACCACTGCCGTCCAGCCCATACCCAGCTTTTTGTGTTTTGTTTTGTTTTGTTTCCTTTTGGTTTGTTACGAGACAAGATTTCTCTGTGTAGCTTTACGCCCGTCCTGGAACTCACTCTGTAGACCAGGCTGACCTTGAACTCACAAGATCCGCCTGCCTCTGCCTCCCAGGTGCTGGGATTAAAGGCGTGTGCCACCTCCGCCCCGCCCATACCCAGTTTTGTATGGATTCTGGAAATTTAAACTCGGGTCCCCATGCTGCCTGCACAGCACAGCAAGCACCTGTGCCCACTTTGCTATCTCCCAGCCTGGTTGAACTTTTTAAACAAGTGCTGACATAACATAAGCTGCTCTGTGTTAAAGATGTGTGTGTGTGCGCGCGCGCGCGCGCGCGCGCGCGCGTGTGTGTGTGTGTGTGTGTGTGTGTGTGTGTGTGTAGTTTTTTTGTTTTTGTTTTTAAAAAGACAGTTTCTCTGTGTATCCCTGGCTGCCCTGGAGCTCACCCTTTACACCAGGCTGGCCTTGAACTCAGAGAGCTGCCTGCCTCTGCCTCCCGAGTACTGGGACTAATGTACCTGTAAGTCAGTGTACCCCATGTAAGAAATTACATGGTGATGGGACATTGGTACAGGTGTCCTTCTGTGTCCCTTGTCGTACATGGTGCCCCTGAGCATCTTTGGGACCATGGATGTTGGCGCCTCATTCCACAGAGGGAGACACAGGTGTTTTGGAATTGAAGGGTTTAGAAAATGTCTCTGATGTTGAGTTAGGAAGTTGGTGCTCCTTTAAAATTTACTTTCTTCAGTGCTGGAGAGATGACTTAACAGCTAAGAGACTAGCTGCTCTTGCAGAGGACCTGGGTTCTATTTCCAGCACTTACATGGAAGCTTATAGCCACCTATAATGCCAGTTCCAGAGGATCTGATGCCCTCCTCTCGCCTCCACCAGGGATGCATATGGTGTTCACATACATATATGCAGGCAAACATCATACATTTAAAATCATAAAAAAGAAATCTTTTTTATAATTTACCTTATTTAAAAATAAGGGGTTGGGGATTTAGCTCAGTGGTAGAGTGCTTGCCTAGCAACTGCAGAGCCCTGGGTTCATCCTCAGCTCAAAAAAAAAAAAAAAAAAGAAAGAAAGAAAGAAAGAAAGAAAGAAAAAAGAAATAAGCCGGGTGGTGGTGGGCGCACGCCTTTAATCCCAGAACTCGGGAGGCAGAGCCAGGTGGATCTCTGTGAGTTCGAGGCCAGCCTGGGATACCAAGTGAGTTCCAGGAAAAAGGCGCAAAGCTATACAGAGAAACCCTGTCTCGAAAAACCAAAATAAATAATTAAATAAACAAATAAATAAATAAATGAAAATAAAAATAAAATAAATAAATAAGTAAAAACTACTTTCTGGAGCACACACCTTCTATCAAAGTATTCTGGGTGTGGAGGCAATCAGATCTCTGAGTTCAAAGCCAGCCTGGTCTACATAGCAAATTCTAGGCCAGCCAGAGCTATGTAGCAAGACTGTGTGCCTTGGAAAGAAACCACAACAGCAACAGCTCATGGGTGCTGGAGAGGTGGCTCAGCAGTTAAGAGCACTTGCTGTTCTTCTAGAAGGACCAAGCTCAGTTCCAGCACCCATTGCAGGTGGTTCCCAACTGCCTATAACTCTGTCTTTAGGGAAATCTAATCCCATCTTCTGGCCTCTATGGGTACCCACACACACATGATATACACATAAATAATAAAAATAGGTCTGGGCACGGTGTTAATTCCAGCACTCAGGAGGTAGAAGTATGTAGATGGATCTCTGTGAGTTCGAGGCCAACCTGCTTGGTCTACAGAGTGAGTTCCAGGGCATCCAGGGCTACACGCAGAAACTCTGTTTCAAAAGTAAAGAAAAATTTAAACCCAACCTCATATTTTGAAATATCTTCACTATACTATTTATTAGGTATGAGCATGCATGCATGTGTGGGCACATACATATTGTGGCGTGCGTCTGGAAGTCAGAGAACATTTGGGACTCGGTTTTGTGTTTTGACGATGTGGGTTCCAGGGATCAAACTCAGCTTGTCAGCTTGATGGCAAGCACCCTTGTCCACTGGACTTTCTGGCTAGTCCAAACCCACTTTTATATACATGTATTTATGTATGTATGTATGTATACACACACATACACAAGCTACAACAGAGGAAAACGGAACTGTTGAGTGTGACACACCTTGGCACTGCGTTGCTCAGTGTCTCACCAGCCAAGATGTTGGTGACGTTGCGGGTTTGTATGGAGCCCCTTTTCAAGGCTGTATATGTTTGCAGAACTTGACTTCTCGCACTTTTCCTTTCAATGTTGCTTGCTTCTTTTTTTTGGGGGGGGGGTTATTATTAAGAGATTTTCTATTCGCTTTACATACCAACCACAGATCCCCCTCTTTCTCTCCCCACCTCCCATCCTTCCCCCCAATGCACCCCCTTCCCCATATTCTCCAAGTCAAGGTCTCCCATGGGGAGTCAGCAGAGCCTGGCACCCTCAGCTGAGGCAGGTCCAAGCCCCTCTCCCCTGCACCAAGGCTGTGCAAGGTGTCCCACCCTAGGCACTGGGCTCCAAAAAGCCCACCCATGCATCAGGGATGGATCTCCATCCCCCTGCCTGGGGGCCCCCCAAACAGTTCAAGCTAAACAGTATCTCGTATCCAAAGGGCCTAGTCCAGTCCTATGGGGGTTCCATAGCATTTAGTCCACAGTTCGTGGGTTTCCACTAGTGTGGCTGGTCATCTCTGCATGCTTGTTTGGTTCTGGAAAAAAAAAATTATGTATGTACACACCAACTTCCTAGCCCCCTAGCGAGCACTGTTGTCTCCACAGGGATGAGGTCTCATGCCCCCCCTCTGCTTCCTCCCCAGAGTCCTCCACTTAAGGTACACTCACTCTGTTAATCACAGTGTTTCCCCTCCCCCCTGGTCACGGCAGCTCAGCCTTAGAAGTGTTCTTCCTTAGGAGTCCTAGACACATACTGTACCTCCACCGTGGACCCTTCTGGGCAGCACTGGATGGCCTGCTGAGGCCGGCTCTTCTCTCCACAGATCCTGATGGCCAGCTTTACGGTGTGGAGCCTGTCCAAGATGAAGAGCCCCCTGCCTGTGCCGATGAGTTTGACGATTTTGTCACCTACGAGGCAAGTACTTTCCTGACCATGGCTCCCTTTCTTCTTCCTCTGTACTGCGGCTTCTGCTCCCTGAGCATCCTCAGCTGCTCTCACCGAGTGCTGTGCCCTGTGCACATGGGGACGCACGGGGGAGGGGGAGAAGGGGGAGTTGTGGGGGACTTGGCTGTGGCAGAAACCACAGACTTTTCCCACTGGCCCAGTTGGGTTCGGTATCTGCATGTTCAAAAGTCATCTCTTGGGCCTGTTGTGGAGTAGAGGTTTGTGGGCAGTTAGGCTCGGTGGTGTCCTTGCTGTCCCCTGCTTCCAGGCAGAGGCAGAGCACAAGGTGTTGAAGGTTTCCCCTGTGAACTTAAACATAACTGTCTGTGTTTGGGAACATTGACTAACCTCCCTCCTGCCCTGTATCCCTTACTGTCAACTCCTGGGGAACTAGGATGTGCTGTGTGAGTGTCTCTTCAAACCCTGGGCTCCTTGTCACCTAGCTGGGGACAAAGTGACAGCCAAGGAAGGCAGACCACTGTAACTGCCCAGCAGACTGGAGAGAGCTGAGTCAGGTCATCTGGCCAATCTACAGGGTTTTCTTTACAAAACACACACGGAGCTGTTGTCCTTGTGTTCAGGGTGGCTGAGAGACAAGGTCCTTGGGCTCAGGAGTTCCAAGCTGGCTTGGCAATGAGTAAGACCAATCTTGAAAATGTGGAGCTCTACCTCAGCCTGTGGTGTGTTGATAGCTGCAACATTTCACCCTTCTAAGTCCTGTAGGCTGGTGAGGTTGAAGGTTCTTTATAGCAAGTTCTCAGAACCTTTGCTCCTTTGTCACATGAGGGGCTAGACCCTGTAATGTCTAAGTGGATTCCTTTTGAGGGCTACTCGAGGTTTGGTGGGTTTTTTGTTTTGTTTTGTTTTGTTTTTGTTTTTGTTGTTTGTTTGTTTTGGCTTGGTTTTTGGTTTTTGGAGACAGGGTTTCTCTGTGTATGTAGCTTTGGCGCCTTTCCTGGAACTCACTCTGTAGCCCAGGCTGGCTTCGAACTCACAGAGATCCACCTGGCTCTGCCTTCCTAGTGCTGGGATTAAAGGCGTGCACCACCACCGCCTGGCCTGGCCTGAGTTTTTAATCCTAATTTCTCTTTTAAAGACTTATTTTAAGTGCGTGTGTGTGTGTGTGTGTGTGTGTGTGTGTGTGTGCGCGTGCGCGTGCGCGCGCGCGCATGAGTGCAGGCGCCTTTGGAGGCCAGAGGCATTGGGTCACCTGGAGCTGGAGTTAGAGGCATTTGTAAGCCACGCATTCTGGGTGCTGAAAACCAAACTTGTGTTGTGTTGGAAGAGCAGTAAGCACGTAACCACTGAGCCTTCTCTCTTAGCACTCTAATTTCTGTTTTCGATGGAAGAAACATTTCTACGTTTCTGTTTACTTTTAAAAAACTGCAGAGGGTTTCCGTGTGATGTCTGCCACAGTGTTCCGGTTACAAGCACACTGGCACAGGCGGGCCACAGCTGGCGCTTCATGGTTGACCAACATTTGCAGTGTGCACATGAAGTCACGTCTCTGTGACAGCATCCCAGACCATCGTTCCCGCTCAGCCAGTCCCCTGTGCTCTGGCTGCCCCACGTGCCCCTGGCTGCCCCTGGGTTTTGCAGAGTTGTGTTTCTGCCTTTCCTGGGTGTCTCTGAGCTACACTCTCAGGCCTGCTCTTCTCAGTTGTGCCCATGTTTCTTCCATGTCTTGCTTTTCAGGTTTGCAGGTGCAGTTTTCAGAACTAGATATTGCTGTGAACTTACAGAGAGTTTGTTCTTTAAAACAAAACAGCTAGGCACGGTAGTGCAGGCTGCAATCCATGCTTGGGAGGTGGAAACAGGAGGATCAGAAATTCAGGTAATCTTTGGTGACATCGTGAGTTCAAGGCCAGCCTGGACTATAAAAAAATGTTGTCAGATGTGGTGGCTCACTCCTTTAATTCCAGCACTCAGGAGGCAGAGAAGGACAGATCTCTGAGCCAGCCTTGTCTACACTGTAAGTTCCAGGATAGCCAGAACTACATAGTGAGACCCTGTTTCAAAAAACAAACATACAAACAAACAAAAAAAGAACTAAAAGAAATGTCAAACATCTTTTTATTGGTTTGTTAATTTTTCTGAGACAGGGTTTTTCTGCATAGCCCTGGCTATCTTAGAACTTGCTATGTAGACCAAATGGGCCTTGAACTCACCGAGATCCACCTGCCTCTGCCTCCTAAGCACTGAATCCTAGCTTCTTTTTAAAGTGGAGAATCTATGTATCAAATCCAGATGCCCTATTTGGTACTTAGAGACAATTACCTTTTACCGAATTGCTGTGAGTAGTTCTTGGTAGACCTGTGATTCTGGCGGAACAAGGTGAGTGTGAGCACATGCCAGCAAGAGTCTGAGGCAGGTGCTCACTCATGAGCACTCCCTGCTGGGGCCCCTACTACCACTTTCCTGGGCACCCCTTGGGCTTAGCTTGTAACAGGAGAATATTAAGTGAGGCCAGCAAGAATTAGAGAGCTGAGTTGCTGGTGATGTTTACAGGGATAATCATGAAAAGAAAGCTCATTGTCCAAGTATCTGAACATGCCGAGGGAGGACAGACCACGCCACAGTGGTTAGAGACCACTTATCAGGGTTTCTGGAGGAGCGGTGAGGAAGTCACCCGGAGAACAAGCAGGACCAGGTGATAAGGGTGTCCCAGAATTGTCCTGGCTGTGCTTTCTGTGTGCCTCCCTCCTCCCCACTGCTGGGAGCTGGGGAGACCACTTTTCT
Source organism: Onychomys torridus (assembly GCF_903995425.1). Classification (NCBI taxonomy): domain Eukaryota; kingdom Metazoa; phylum Chordata; class Mammalia; order Rodentia; family Cricetidae; genus Onychomys; species Onychomys torridus. The sequence continues at coordinate 19,348,450 of NC_050450.1, read as the reverse complement.
GATGAGAATGTGTCTTTTGTACAAGCCGTTATCAGGAAGGTTAAAGTGTCCACCCAGACTGCTGCGCTTTGTTCCCTGCCTGTTTGTTAAGGCCAGCAAGGACCTTCCCGGACTTTGCTCCTCCCCACCTGGCCGGCAGCAGCTTAACAGAGCGTGTCCGGGAGCAGGTTAAACTTTCTCTGAGGTAGGGATGTGCCTCCAGGTGGGCACATGGATTTTGCATGGCTAGCAAACAGGAAGGTGACAGCCAGTGAAGAGAAGTCAGTGACTAGGTAAGCAGGGACACGCTATCAGGAGGTCATCTCCAGCAACACACCCTTCCCGGAACCTGGGCCCAGAGACAGGCCTGTGAAGGTACTTGGCCATTATCTGAGGGTAAGAAGAGACCCGAGAGTGCTGTGCCTGGATTGTGCCTGAATTCTGTTTCTGTGGAGGGAGGAACCATAGCCTGGACTGTGGAGCTGCCAGGCAGTGTTAGCCATAACTGATAGCCTGAACTAAGGGTCTCATGTGTCTCTTGATGCCTTAGATGATCGGGTACCTACTGAATGTAACGACACATTGGGAAGTTTTTTAAGGCATGTTGGTTTTAAAGTGAATTCGTCTTTACTTTGGTAGTAGGTAAAAATTTAGAAGTTGGTACTATAGAGTGTTGTCTTCCGGGCAAAGCTATAGTCTAACTGGCTGGTACATGGAGCCCAATGGGTGAGGCTATGTTTGCATTGTGTCATGAACTGTGCAGTAGTACTGTGTTCCAAAGTGGGGGTTTTGGTGCCTGTCTTGAAGGGCCTTGGGAAAACAGATTTGCTATTTAGCTCATCAGCACCTGTGCAGGGCCCTTTGCCAGAAGACCCAAGTTTCAGGAGCTGGCAGGGGGCAGGGTCTGAGCTGAGTGCTCGTCCTCCCAGTACCTCAGAGTCCGGGTCTTCTTTCTTTGTGGCTAACTTGCATCTAGTAGACTATTAGCAATCTGGGGGCTTCATGTTCGTGTCCCACATCCCGTAGAGGACCCTGGGTACTTTTTGCAGTGCTGAAGGATGGGTCCTCTTGACCTCATTTGTTTACTGTGAAGTTTACACAAGCAACCATGTCCCCCTCTCTGTGACTGGGGCTCTGCAGTTACTCCACAGGGCTGCATAAGGGACGGATCCTTTAGGAATGAGTTGAGGTTGTGTCCTACAGCCTCCCTCCAGGTTGTGGTACAGATGGAGATGTAGACATTTGTTTCTTTGCTCTCGTGGGGGTAGAGTTGATTCTGTCCTAACACTCTGCCTAAACTCCAAGGAAGGTGCCACGCCTGGCCTGTGCTCCCAGAGACACCACCCTCAGCATCTCGAGAACTCCATGTAATGAGTAGGCTCCACCCGTCAGACCCTTTCCATCCCAGGGAGAAATGTGCTAACTGCACTGAGAACGTGTTACACTCATTCCCAGTGTCAGAGCAGTGCTGGAAAATCTGGGTGCCCATGGCCAGGGGAGGAGCAGTGGGTGCAGTGAGTGTGTGTGGGTTGGCTTTAAGAAACAAATTACTACATTAATAGGGGGGGTCACACATTCTACGGTGCAGGTGTAGAGGTCACCATTTGGGTCCTGGGGATCCAACTCCAGTCATCAGGCCTGAGGGCAAGTGCCTTTACTGGATGAGTCATCTGTTTCTTGTTTTGTTTTGAGACAAGGTCGAACTCTACAGAGCAAGCAGGCTGCCTTCAGACTCAGAGATTCTTCTGTCTCTGCCTCCCAAGTGCTGGGATTAAAGGTGCGTGCCACAACGCCTGGGGATAATTTTATTTTTGTTTTATTTTTAGTTTTTTGAGACAGGGTTTCTTTGTGTAGCTTTTGGAGCCTATCCTGGATATTTTTATTTTTTATTTTATTTTATTTTTATTTTTTTGGTTTTCTCGAGACAGGGTTTCTCTGTGTAGCTTTGTGCCTTTCCTGGAACTGGTTTTGGAGACCAGGCTGGCCACGAACTCACAGAGATCCGCCTGCCTCTTCCTCCTGAGTGCTGGGATTAAAGGTGTGTGCCACCACCACCCAGCTTGATCACTTTCTATTATAAGTAAGCACCAACCTACTCTGAGGTCTTGGAAGGTCCTGCCAGGTTAGTGTTGGGGCCTAGATGTCCAGCTCATGGGTCTCGCTGCTCCCTTTCTCCCACAGCTTGGTGCTGAGCAGAGTCTCTTGTGGGGCCATACTTCTGTTCCAGGTACAACATTCTTTCAGTTTTGCTTACTGCTAATGAGCCATGCCTAGTCTTGGTTTTCATTCTACTCAGAAATCTACTGTGTTTTCTTAGTGCCTGCGTAAGTGACTATCAGCCTCCCCTCATGGACCATCAGGAGTCTATACAGGATGGTGTCCTGTTTGTCCACCATCTCCTGTAGGCCAGGCCTTGGACAGTTGCCTGTGCCTGCCTGTTGTGCTAGCCTGTCTGAACAGGCTTCTGCAGGACGGAGTCCTGGCCTGCCTCATTCCAGAGAGAGCTGCTTAGGTGCACCGGTGAAACAGAAGTGGACTGTAAAGGTCACTTTCTCATTTAGGCTTTTTTAAAGACAGGGTCTCACTATATCACCTCAGCATCCTGGAGCTTACTATGTAGACCGTGCTGGCCTTGAACTCATTGAGAACTGCCTGTTTCTGTCTCCTGAGTGCTGGAATTAAATGTGTGTACCACCATTGTCTGGCTTTGGTTTTAGATTTTCACGTGCTGCTTTCTACAAAGTACTTATTTAGTTTTAGTTTTGATGAATGTTGTACCCTTTGGAAGCATGACTGTGTGGTCTGGTTTCTTTTCCCTTTTTTTTGGTTTTTCGAGACAGGGTTTCTCTGTGTAGCTCTGGAGCCTGTCCTGGACTAGCTCTGTAGACCAGGCTGGCCTCGAACTCACAGAGATCCACCTGCCTCTGCCTCCCAAGGGCTGGGATTACAGGCGTGTGCCACCACTGCCCGGCTATCGTTTCCTTTCTTGCTCTAAGAAGTGCCCACCCTTGTCATCCACTGGAACCTTAAGATGAGTACTTACAGCTCTCCCTTTGTGGTTGAAGCTCAGGTCACGTGCTGTTAGTGGAGCTAACAAGATTAGAGCTGGCTTCTCCTCAGCCTAGAGGCTCAGGTCTTCCTGGGAGGATTGCAGGCTCCTTACACTCCTTTGAACACCAGACCTGAGGGACAAAGTGCATCTTTTTCCTGCTAGAACTGCAAGTTTCAGAAATCCTATTTACAAATTGTTAACCTCAGGATCTTCTGAATATGAAATGTCAGAGACTTACGCTAACTTGAAGCTTCATTGTAATTAAAATTGAACTTTTAAGTAGGAAGTGCCCTCCTTTATCCTTCTTTGGTTTTCAGTTCATTGGTATTATTTAAATTCTGACTGTGTGCCCTAGGTTAAGCCACATGCTGTATTCTGTCCACAGGGGAAAACAGGTCGGATTGGGGAAGAGACACTGAACTATAACAGTTGGCTAGATGATTGACACATTAGAAGTTACACCTTGACTTCACATTTCAAAGCAGTATCCTGTCCGGGCATGGTAGCCCACGCCTTTAATCCCAGCACTGGTGAAGCAGAGGCAGGTGGATTTCTGAGTTTGAGGCCAGCCTGATCAACAGAGCAAGTTCCAGGACAGCCAGAGCTGCACAGAGAAACCCTGTCTTTAAAAAACAAAACCAGGGTTGAGGATTTAGCTCAGTGGTAGTGTGCTTGCCTAGCAAGCACAAGGCCCTGGGTTGGATCCTCAGCTCAAAAAAACAAAAACAAACAAACAAACAAACAAAAAACCCAAAACCAAAGAAGGAAAAACACCCAAAAACAAAAAACCAGCAGAAGCCTAGACATGCAAAAATAGCTGTTGATGATGATATCTTAATTTGATTTTTAGATATTTTTATTGTTGCTGATTTTTTATGTGGGGGAGGTGCTACAATATGTGTGTGGAGGTCGAGGGACAATTTTAGGGAGTCAGTTCTCGTCTACCATGTGTGTCTTGGGGATTGAACTCAGATCAAGGGGCTTGGTGGCTTGTGCCTTTACCCACTGAGCCGCCCTGCCGGCGGGGATGTCTTCATTTTAAAAGTCTTATACTGTCATACTTCCTTACTGTAAGTAATATCCATGCTGAAACCGCAAACCAAGTGGTTCTATTGGGGATATTTGTAATTCTGAGATGCGTTGTATCTTCTAGATGTTTTATTATTCAACTGATTTGAAAACGACTCCACTTTCATCTTTTTGAGACAACGTTTTTCTATTAACCCAGGCTGGCCTTGAACTCATGGTCTTCCTGCCTTGCCTTTTATGTGCCAGGAATACAGGTGGGCTCCACCATGTGCACCTCTGTGCATATTTCTGTCTTTTCTTTTTCATTTTAAAAATAAGGGGCTGGGGGTGCAGTTAAATGGCAGATCACATAGGGCATCCCAGAGGCCCTATGTGTAGTCTGCAACAAATGTGTGTGTGTGTGTGTGTGTGTGTGTGTGTGTGTGTGTGTGTGTCACACACACATATACTGAGTCCTGATTTATAAGCTAACTTCAGTGCTTAGGGATATGGTTGTTATTTTTGGTGGTGCTATGTTCTCTGTCAATCTGGCCTCCGTAGCTGTCCAGGCTAATTGTTGGTTCTCTCTCCTAGGCCAATGAGGTGACAGACAGCGCATACATGGGGTCTGAGGGTACCTACAGTGAGTGTGAGACCTTTACAGATGAGGACACCAGCACCCTGGTGCACCCCGAGCTTCAGCCTGAAGGGGACGCCGACAGTGCTGGTGGTTCAGCTGTACCCTCAGAGTGCCTAGACACGATGGAGGAGTCTGACCATGGTGCATTGCTGCTGCTCCCAAGCAGGTCTGTACCCATGCCGTGTGTGTGTGTGTGTGTGTGTGTGTGTGTGTGTGTGTGTGTGTGTGTGTGTGTGTGTGTGTGTGTGTGTGTGTGTCTGTGTGTCTGTGTGTATGTGTGTGTGTGTCTGTGTCTGTGTGTGTGTGTCTGTGTGTCGTATGGATTCCCTAAACTGCTGCCTACAATGGTAGGAACAGTCAGGGCCATATGTAGCCTCCTCCTGTCTCTGTGGAGCTGCACCTGTCCATCCAGCTGACGTCCCTATGCTTCTCCTGCTAGGATACTCCTGGATTTAATGTCCTACAGGGTCTGTCTGTAGAGACAGAGAAATTGTGAGAAATAAACCTTAACTCAGTCTTTTGAGGTTTGTAAGCACTGTTCTTTTTTAAAATAGGGTCTCCTATAGCCGAGCGGTAGTGATGCACACCTTTAGTCCCAAACAGAGGCAGGTGGATCTCTGTGAGTTCGAGGCCAGCCTGGGCTACCAAGTGAGTTCCAGGAAAGGCGCAAAGCTACACAGAGAAACCCTGTGGGGGGTGGGGGGGGACCAACAACAACAAAAAGAATTGTGTTTGTGTGGCAGAACGTGCATGTGAGTGCAGGTGCCTGCAAAGGCCAGAGACGTAGGACCCCGTGGAACTGGAGTTAAAGACAATTGAGAACTACCATGTGGGCCTTCTGAAATCGCAGTCAGTATTCTGAGCATCTTCCCAGCCCCGGAAGCTAATGCTCATCCTCAGAAGCACTCTTAACAACTGAGCTGTGTCTTCAACCCATTAGCACATTTAAAAAATTATTATTGGGTTTTTTTTTGTTTCTTTTTTTTTTGAGACAGGGTTTCTCTGTGTATCCCTGGCTGTCCTAGAACTCACTGTGTAGATCAGGCTGGACTTGAACCCACTTGCAAAATCATTTTTTAAAACAGGGTCTCACTATGTGGCTCTGTCTGTCATGAAGATTGGGCTGACTTTGGACTCACAGAGATCCCTCCTGCCTCTGCCTCCCAAATGCTGGGATTAAGGTGTGTGCCAACACTAGCCCAATCTTGAAGCCAGGGCTGGAGGACATAATACTCACATATCTTTGTGATACCCTGCATTGGCCACATATGGATGTAATAAATAATAAATAAATATATCACTAAAAACTTAAAAATTGACAGGTGTGGTATCGCACACTTTTAATGGCAGCACTCAAGATGCAGAGACAGGTAGGTCCGTGAGTTTGAGGCCAGCCTGGGTTGGTTACACAGTGAGTTGCAGGCCAGCCAAGGGCTACATAGTGAGACCCTGTCTCAAAGCAAAACAAAACAACGAAACTGACAAGAAAACACTTCAGTATAATAGTATACTGTTTCTTTCTTTCTTTTTTCTTTTTTCTTTTTTCCGAGACAGGGTTTCTCTGTGTGTCCCTGGCTGTCCTGGAACTAGCTCTGTAGACCAGGCTGGCCTCGAACTCAGAGATCCACTGGCCTCTGCCTACCAAGTTCTGGGATTAAATGTGAGGACCACCACCGCTCAGCTGATCCTACCGTGTCACTGATGAGGTCTCCAGCTATTAACACTGGCCATGTATGTGAATTTCATAGGTGTCAAACTGGCCATGTGTGTGAGTTTCATCGTTGTCAAACTGGAAGTTGCAACCCTGTTGGAGCACTGTGGTCAGCCAAAGAGCATAGGCCCTCCTGACCCTTCTGAGTGCCCTTAGCATGGTCTGTCACTTTACTGTCTCCCGTATCCCAGAAGAACAGCCTCTTTGGAGTGATGCAATTTCATATCTGTTAGTAAATGAATTAAGTAGCACAGTTCCTGAAAATCGATTTCACCTGTTTCTGGTTCTGTTCTGTTTTTGCAGTGTGGCTCCTCGGGTGATGTGACTCAGGCTTGTGTCTTATCAAATAGTGTACATCCCATCAGGTGCCTAGGGCCGTGACTCAGATTGCTTCTGTCTGTCTTTTGTAGAACCCGCTCCCACAGCCAGGCCGTCGTCATGGTGATTGGCAGTGAGGAACATTTTGAAGATTATGGTGAGGGCAGTGAGGCAGAGCTGTCCCCGGAGACCCTCTGTAATGGGGAGCTGGACTGCGGAGACCCTGCTTTTCTCACCCCCAGGTGACACCTCGCACTATGCACGGTCTGCTCCTTCTCTCTGTGGGGTCCTGTGCTGGTCAGGGGAAACTCGCCTTATCTGCTGCTGTGCAGTTAAACACCACACGGAGGAGTCTGTCCCAGAGGGGAGGCTAGCTGCGCCCCTCTTGTCTACTGCAGTATACTGCAGACCTTGAAGCATCTGCTAAGCCACTGCACACGGCTGCCGGCTGGCTTTGAGGGGGACTGGAGAGTCATGAGCCAGGCTCTGCCATGATATTCCTCCAAATCTTCTGAAAAGTTCTAGCTCTGAGTTAACCGAACTACAACATCTGGTAGACAAGACACTTGCTTTCCCTAAGTTGCCTCAGGAGGTTGACTTGTGTGCACAACTGGCTGGTTTTGACTGCAGACCTGAGTAGCCCCTCCTGAGCATTCAGTCTGAGGAAACCACCAGCTCTCAGTGGGGCCCAGGCCTGGCTGGGCAGCGCCTCCACACCGACCCCATCTCCCTTGTGCTTCCGGGTTCCTGATTTTGTCCACTTCAGCCTGGTTATCATGGCAGCACAGACCTGTGGAACCAGTGCTAGAGGGCTTTCTGTAAGCTAATATGCCACCTCAAAACAGCGCTGGCTGTGAATGGGCTCTCTGAGTGCATCCTGGCTGCACAGCCCTCCTAGGGAGAGTTCTAGAGGCTTTGAGTTGGAGGGAGTGGGCTTGTTCCGGAATTGGGCATTTCTGTATCTGTGTCTGTAGCGCTGTGGCACTCTCCTGTTTGTGCAGTTTACCCCGTCTCCCATCTGCTGTTTCCAGTCTAAGGTGTCATTTTCATGCTACATTTTAAGTATTCTTTTTTACCCTTCTTTTTTGGTTTTTTTTGAGACAGAGTTTCTCTGTGTAGTTTTAGTGCCTGTCCTGGATCTCACTCTGTAGACCAGGCTGGCCTCGAACTCACAGAGATCCACCTGCCTCTGTCTCCCGAGTGCTGGGATTAAAGGCGTGCGCCGCCACCGCCCGGCCTCTGCTCTTCTTTAAATTGAACTTGCAGACTAGTTTTCCACAACCTGTGGGTCCTTCCCCAGGCATGAGGCTGCTTCCCTGACCTCGGTGCCCAGGAACAGATATGTCCTGGTCCACGAGTGTACCAAGAGCTTGTTGAATTAGAGTCACAGGAGTCTAGCTAGCATCCCCAGAAGGCTAGACAGAATCCTGAGTTTTTAACACGGACCTCAAAAGCATAAATCTGCTTTTTTTGGGTTCTTCAGACAGCAAGACTATCTCAAAATAACAACAACAAAACCCCAACAAATAAACTCCCCCTGGAGACACATTCTGCTGTCACAGTCATGTGATTTCCACGGGGGAGAAAGCTGTTGTCTGTATTTACCTTCCTGATAAAGGGAGTTTGGGGTTCAGGCTCTCACTGCCTGGCAGGGGGAATGTGTGGCAGCCCTGGCTGCTCCAGGTAGTGGATGTTCCAGGCTCCTCAGGTGATGCGAGGAAGGGCTTCTGGTAGTCCCCAGAGCACAGGCAGTACCCTGGACCATTCCTCCTCTTCCTGTGCTTCTGTCCACTGCCTTTCCCTCCCTCCTCCACCTCAGGCCTGGCAAAGACAACCCAACAGGGCCTCCTCTCTCCTGACTGGCCTCTGTCTTTCTAGCTCCAACCCTCTTGCCTCAAAGCTGCGCAGCGTCCTCACTGATGAGGTCTTTGAGTTTCACTGTAGCCAGTGCCACAGACAGATCAACCGCCTCGAAGACCTTTCTGCCCGCCTGACTGACCTTGAGATGAATAGGTAACATGGAGACCCTGGTCTTGCTCCGTGCTCCCAGGGAGACTCCCACTGCAGTGCTCCCCACTACTGGGTGTTGCCCAAGGTGCTCCTGCTCTGGTCACCTAGTCTAGCAAGGCACTCGGACAATGGGACTCTTCCTGCGGACCCTGTCCCTGCATGCCTGATCTAGCTTGCCGCCTGGGTCCCTTCTCCTTCATGCATGTGGCAGCCTTGTGGGCTGCTGTCCCCTGTAGGGGACACAAGCTAACGTGAAACTTTTCTTCAACTGAGTCGTGGAGACATAGCTGGGGAATTTAAAGATGGGATTTTAAAACCAATTTGTAAGTAGCTTTCTGGACTGCTGGGTTAGACATCATCACCTGTGCTCTGAGGCCTTCGGTTCTGTAGGGTGGCGATACATTCAGATGCAGAGAACTAGGCATTGCTGCTTTGCTCTTATGCTGTGCCTGCTGATCCTCTGCCTGCTGTCCTGTTCTCCCTCACCTGTGTATCACTTGTCTTCACCCTTTGCCCCCTGCGTCTCTGTGAGCAGTCCCAGCAGAACCAGCATTCCAGTGAGTTCTCTTTCCTGCTCCACAAACACATAGGAAACACCTTTGGGTTCTTGGTTCGTATCAACATGCCCTGACCTCCCAGTGGCTCAGTGTGAAGAGGGATGAGTCCTTGGCTGGGAGCTTGAAGAAGGGTCCAGAGAAGAGATGGGCTGTATGTGAAGCTGTGGATGGCATCCCCTGCTAAGCAGAGGCATCAGATGACCGAACAGGTTCTAGTTGGGCAGAAGTGTTGTGGCGGAAAGGAAGAACATCCTGGTAGTACAGCATGCTTGGAGGTCTGTTAGAGGCTGTGTCTTGTCTGCCCTGCCATGGCAGGGCTTTAACCAGGCTAGATCTACCCTCTGTCCTGTTCCAGCTCCAGTCCTGGTGCCCTTGACATGTTATCTTTTTTTCTTGTGTTCTGTGTAGCATCACAAAGCTAGAGGCCTTTAGCCAACACCCAGTGAGATAGGATCTTGGCCAGTTAGGAAAGATCAGAGGGAACCCTGTAGGGTCCTGATCACAATGCTAGAAACCAGAAGTATTCTTTGAGGGCCTGTCTCTGTAAGACTTGGGAAACAATGTGGTCTCTGGTGATTCCAGAAACCTTGTTGGCTTCCATTGTAGAGGACATAGGTTTTCACCTGCCATGTGTTCAGTGCTGGGGAAGGTGCCAGCTACGATATTTCTGCTGGTGAGCTGCCTCCCTACTGATGAGTAGGGGTGAGTTACAGGTATGTTAAAGAAGACATGTATGTTGTCTCAATCACTGAAGATTTTTCCCATGTTAAAAATGTGCCTCTGAGATGCAATATCCTGGAGAGATGGCTCAGAGGTTAAGAGCACCGACTGCTCTTCCAAAGGTCCTGAGTTCCACTCTCAGCACCCACATGGTGGCTCACAACCATCTGTAATGAGATCTGGCGCTCTCTTCTGTACATAGTAAAATAAATAAATAAATCTTTAAAATTAAAAAAAAAAAAAAAAAAAGATGTGATACCCTACCAGTTAGGCCTTGTCGGGCCGAGGTCAGACCATATGTGGCTCAGCATGACTGGGTGGGATCTCTCACCCTAAAAAGCTCTGCTCGTGAGAGAGCTAAACTCTGCCTCCTGGCCTGCATGGATTCCCTCAGGATAAGTTTCATGAACTCACTATATAGCAATAGGGTTTACATTATGTTGCAGGTGTTTGCCCAGTGGGCAACACAGCATTCCTGTAGTTGTTGTGTTCTTTGGGTACCTGGGAGTATCTGTAAAAATAATGCATTTTATAGAAACTGAGCAGTCTGATTTACTCAGAAGTATATCTTCAAATTTGTAAACTGTTGCAAGATTTCCCGGTCTGAGGCTGATAGGTAGACAGAGAAATCCCTTCTTCTTCTTCTTCTTCTTCTTCTTCTTCTTCTTCTTCTTCTTCTTCTTCTTCTTCTTCTTTAAAATATATTTATTTATTAAATTTTTTTTCATTTTACATACCAACCCCAGTTCCCCCTCCATCCCCTTCTCCCGCCTCCTCACCTCCCTCCCACTCTGCCCCCATCCACTCCTCAGAGTGGGTAAGGCCTCCCATGGTAGTCAACAGAGTCTGGCATACCAAGTTGAAGGCGAGCCTAGCCCCTCCCCATTGTATCAAGGCTGAGCAAGGTATCCCACCACAGGGAATGGGCTCCAAAAAGCCAGTTCATGCACCTGGGATAAGTCCTGGTGGAGCAGTCTGTTCTTACTGTGCCCTTGCACTCCTTAGTGTCCATGATCGGAAGATAAAAGCAGATTTGTACTAAAATGTACAGTGCTAGCCAAGAGTCCAGCCAGGAGAGGGAGCCATACAGTAGCTGCAGAGAGACAAAGCTGTGAGGGCAGGAACAGGAGGCGCTACCAGTGTATGACAAGAGATCTGAGGAGTCACAAATAGCAAATGTGATGCAAGGGATCCAAATCCCACTATCCACCCAGGAGAAGATCCGTGCACCTCAGCAGCCCACAACCCTGTGGAAACAGTGCGGCGAGACAGTGCTATGCTATCAGCACCTTCTCTCCAGTGCCCTCTATTGGCAGAATGTAGCATCACAAATGAAAATGCAATGGACTTCCCAGAGTCACCCAAAGGATGGTTTTGAACCCAGCTGAAGTGATACAGGGATGCTTCTCCCAGCAGATTGCCTGCCTGCCCTTGAAAGAGAAAAAGGAGTATGGCGGGTCTGCTGTGAGCTAAGACAGGTGGTTCTGTGCCTGAACACAGTTATATCTTCCTTGGGGCCACAGGGTAAGAAGGGAGGCCATGCTCTGATTGGCCCCAGAGCCAGAAGAGGCATGTTGGCCTGCTCTTGCTGCAGTCAGTGGTCTGTGTTACTGCTGTGGGTGGCTCAAGGAAGGGTTTCTAAATCCCCATCCTACAGATATTTGGAGTGTGAAGTGTCAGGACCCAAGCAAAAGCCATTACAGGCCCTGCTATCATAGGAGGGCCTATGTGATAGCCAGTCAGCTGGGCTAATGGCTTCAGAAGCACTTGGAGACATGACAGTAGCCAATGGTGTGGACCCAGCTGCCATCAGCTGGTGGGTTTAGGCACTGGGCTTGACTGGGTACTGTGGCCTGCTTGGTTTCTTTTGAGGTCTTAGGGACGGAATGATGAGACTTGGTGAAGATTTTACAAAAGGTGCCATGCATGTTCTCTGCCGTGCAGAGGGTGTTCTGTGCATGTGGCTTGTCTGGGGCAAGGGGCTGCATGCCTGTGCCCTGCTATCTCCCAGCCCAAGTTTCCTGTTTCCTTTTGTCCTTCTGTCTGCTCCCTGACACTATTTTCCTGTTTGTTTCGTTTTTGCACAGCCCAGCCAAGCGGCTCTCCAGCAGGAAGGTGGCAAGGTAGGCAGAGCCTCGATCACTTGCTGAAAATCTTAGGAAATGTCCTGGTAGTCTTAGTTTCTGAAAAGAACATTTTAGAAGGTATTCTTGTCCAGGTTTTTCTTTTATTAATTCAAACTTTCAAGTTACTTTTCATGGTTTGGGGTAGAAAGCATTTGAGGGGAGAGGTTGTGGAAGGAAATTGTAGGGCTGTGGGTTTAGACCTGGACCTGGAGCTGATAGCAGCTTCTGTGTTCCCTCTGCCCTTACATTCTCCTTGTAAGGGCTGGAGTGAGCTGCAGTCACCCTGTGTCTGCTCTAGGAGTCAGTCTCTTAGAACTGGCTCTTAACAGCCCAGTGGCTCACGTGAGAGAAGAGAGGGTGAGGGAATAGGTCTAGCTAGGGTCTTGGGGTTTTTGTTGTGTTTTTTTTTTTTTTTTTGCAGGGGGTGGGGATTGGTTTGGGCTTTTGTTTTTTGTTTTGTTTTGCTTTTCAAGACAGGGTTTCTCTGCATAGCCCTGGCTGTCGTGGAACTTACTCTGTAGACCAGGCTGGCCTCGCACTCAGAGATTCGCTTGCCTCTGCCTCCCCAGTGCTGAGATTAAAGATGTACACCACTACTGTCTAGCCTTGTTAGAGTCTTAAAGGCCAGCTTTTGTTTTTGGAGTTAGGCCGCTGTCAGCTTCCTGCTATAAAAGGTGAGGTGTGCTTCTGCCCTCCGATTGGCTCTGGGACAGTCTTCCCTGAAGTCAGTGTTCAGATCTAAGATGCTGACACCCTCCATCTGTATGGCCAGGCTAGGTAGTAGTACTGTATTTCCTCCCTAAGACCTGCTGCTGCATTAGTAGTCGCCTTTATGCTCCTCCGTTGTCGGCTGCTTCTTTTTTTTTCCAAGACAGGGTTTCTCTGTGTAGTTTTGGAGCCTGTCCTGGATCTCACTCCGTAGTCCAGGCTGGCCTCGAACTCACAGAGATCCTCTGGCTGTGCCTCCCGAGTGCTGGGACTAAAGGAGTGTACCACCACCGCCCATCTCTGTTGTCTTCTGAGTCTCTAGCCTGTCTTCACTGCCCAGCCCTCTCTTGGGGCCATGGGCAAGCATCCCCCCTGTTTTGTACAGGTATCTCCTGGCTTCATAGCTAGGGTCTTTGCATGTGCCCCCACACCCTATGAACTCTTTCAGAGATTGAGTCCTCCAGTCCCTACCCCAGCCTGCTCCAGTCTTCCCCTTTCTGTTTTGCATATCTTCCTGTGGGCTTCCTGAGAAGGGAGGGAACAGGGTAAAATTCGAGACCTTGGACACCTTGAGGGTATCCTTTGGGTCAAGGTTGTGAATTTCCCTTAAATTTTTCTGGAGTCAGTGGTCACACAGCCTTTGGTACTGGAGTTGCTCCTAAATCTAACTTCTTTGTTTCTGTATGGCTTTTCTCTCTGCGGAAGGTTTTAAGATGTTTTCTTTGCTTCTAAAGAGACTTTTGGCTGGTTCTGCTGTTGCAGGCCTACATTCACAACTACTTGGGAGACTAAGGCAGAAGATTCAACATAGACTGTATCTCAAAATTTTTAAAAAGTTCTAAGAATATAGGGTGCATGCCTAATATGCACAGGCCTTGGGTTCAGTTCCCAAAACCTTTTTAAAAAGAAAAGAAAAACACAAATTTCATGAGTCTTGTTGCAAGCCCACTCTTATTGACTCTGAGGACGAAGTAAAGGTGAACCCACTCACCTAGAAGCATCTATTAGCATCTCTAGTAGAATTGTTTTGCTGTGCCTTTACATCCCCACAGTCTGGAGCAGTGGCCTCCTGGCAGCTTGGGGCCTGCGGGAAACAGGCAGTATCTGTCTGCACTTGACCTTCTCTGCTGTTACTCTTCCAGAAGGGCACGGAGCTCATAGTAATGTCATAGCCATCCAGCTGTACTTAGTTCCAGTTCCACAAGGAATATCCTGGGTGCCCTGCTCACGTCTTTCCGAGTCAGCAGTGGCTGGAGGAACCGTCTGAAGCAAGCTAGGCCTCCCTTGCTAATATCTTGACAGGGCCAGGGCAGCTGCTAGGCTTTGTGTCTAGAGAAAATCTGTCCAAAGCACCAGAAGATCTCATGGCTTGAGAAGGCTGAGCAGTGAGTGACATTTGATCCTTTGAAATAATCTCTGAGGATTTTCCTTGTCAAATGTTTTTGTTGCACCAACACTCAGATTTCACGTTCATAGTTAATTTATGAGTCAGAAGTACATTCTGTAGTGTACCTGAAGAGTGTCAAAGCATACATGCAGATTTTAGTCCGCTACCATTGTGCCTTTAACTGTGTCCCTAGAATTTTCAGGAAACACAGAATGGCTATCCTGTAATTCATGTTGCAGAATGTCCAACCCTTTATGCATTGTGGTTAAGATGGGTATTTTGCAGTGTCTCTCTGTGACTCTGTGACCTGGCTGTGTTCATGAAGCTGTTCCCTCCCTGTCCCTGTTTATGGAAGTGGAAGTGGCCTTACCCCTGAAGCACCTGGCACAGAGTTGGCCCAGTGGGATTCACAGCAGCGACATTATTTTCACCCCTTGGGCAAAATATGGGTCTGGGGCATCTCAGAACTCATGTTCCTCTTGCTGGCTACAGCCCCTTCTCCTGGGGACTCCTGGGTGGAGTTAAAGGAAGAGCCCTTCTTGGTGGGAATTAAATAAGCCACACTCCCCATGCTGGACAACCTCGGCTTCACTAGGAGGCCACATGATGGGTGCTTAGGACAGCATGTTCCCTTATCCTGAGATAGGCCCAGGCCTTGGCCCCTGACCAGGGTGGCCTCTAGGGTCTAGGGTGGGCAGTTTCCTTTCCGGGGAGTGGCACAAAATTGAGGTCAAGGTCCTGTTTAAGAGCAAGGACTGACTGGTCAGCACCCTTTTGAGAATCTGAGGAAACACCAGAGCAGGTCTAGAAGAAAATGGCTCTTTCATTGTGTGTGGGCTTATGGTCCCAGGGTAAAGGAGCTTGCTTCCTTTTCTCCCTAAAATATTCATGATGGGGGGAAAAAAGAAGGAAATGTACAAGCTCAGTCAGTGAGAAAGGAAACAGCTTCATTCACTGATAAAGTGGCCACAGCTGAATCCTCAGTCTGTGGAATCCTTACCAAAGCTGTCTATAAACTACCCTTGTTGAAAACTCACTGACACCCCTTACTTGCCTGCAGATTGTTCCCCATTTCATAAGAGAAGGCTCAGTGAGTTTGAATGCTTTCTCAAGGTCACACAGATCTGAGCACCAGGCCATTAGGTTTAGAACCTGACCCCTAGTGTGGGACAAATGCAACACACAGCCTTGCTGCCACTTCTGTACAAGTGCCCTGAAAAGTGTGTGAACCGCTGCTGCTGAATTAGACCAACCACAGTTAAGCAAGTGGGTCTGAACCACAAGCAAGTGTCCATTGGCTGAACACCTGCCCACGCATCTGCAGCTGAGGAGTGGCCCCTGCCAAGAGCACGGTGAGGGGTCCTTGGGGTTCCATGAGACTGCAGGGCTGGTGTCTGGGTCTTGACCTGACACTGGGGCCCCAGAGGACTGCACCTGGGTTCTTCCCTAGTTCATCTATCTGTACTAAGCTCCACATGTGACTCGAGGTATGACCGGAGTGACCTCAGGACCCTTAACTTTCCTTACCACAGAGGGCACACTGGAAACCAAGCATCAAGATTGTAGGTAGAAGCTGGATGTGGTGGTGCATACCTTTAATCCCAGCAGAGGCAGGTTAATAAATAAATGAATAAATCTCTGAATTTGAGGCCTGCCTGGTCTACCTGGCAAATTCCAGACTAGTCAACCAACACAGCAAGACGTGTCTCAGAACAAAAATAAAATGTATTTAGAGCTGGGCACAGTGGCCCACAGCAATCAGGAAACTAAAGCAAGAAGGTTTCAAGTTTGAGGACAGTCTGTGTTACATAGCAAGAAATACCTTATCTCGGCTGTGCGGTGGTGGGGCATGCCTTTAATCCCAGCACTCAGGGGGCAGAGGCAGGTGGGGATCTCTGTGAGTTCGAGGCCAGCCTGGGCTACAAAGTGAGTTCCAGAACAGCTAGGGTGGTTACATAGAGAAATCCTGTCTCAAAAAACAAACAAACAAACAAACAAACAAAACGAAAAAAGAAGGAAAGACCTCATCTCAAAAGAAAAAAATCACACACATGTATGTATACTATACAGGAGTGAAGATCCTAAATTAATATTTGATGGGCCTCTGGTGGATTTGAGATTATTTCATAATCATGGTGAGGAATGATGTGTTTTATTGTACCCTGGTCCAAAGTACCCTGTTGTCCCCTCAGCTGGCAGGGGAAAGGTTGAGCTGATAGGCTCCAAAGAGTTCTAGGAAGACTCAGGCTCCAGAGCGCAATCTGCTTGTCCCCGGCCCCTTGGTAATGCTGAATGATTGGCCCAGGAACACCCCTTCTTGGTGCTTTGATCAGGAGAACACTGCCCCCCAGAGTTGGGGAGGGCATGTGCTCTGTGATGCTAGTGTCTGCCTTTCAGAGGGACTTGGAAGTACTCTTGTTTAAATAGCTTATTGTGTGGGTTTTTCCATTCTTCCCTCTGCTGTTGGCTCTTTTCTGTAGGTATCTGCACCAATCGGGGACTCTGACCATGGAGGCCCTGGAGGACCCTCCCCCAGAGCCTGTGGAATGTCCAGAGGAGGATATTGCTGACAAGGTAGGTCATCTGTGCTGAGAGCTGGGAAGAGGTGATGGGCAGTATCATCAGAATGCTGCAGGAGGGCTCCGGCCTGTCCGTGTGCTCTGTGAGGTGGTGGGTGGTGCTTGGGAACACTGGCTCTCTTCTTGGCACTTGAGGAAATGGTAGTAGTGTCATCTGGCTATTTAAATCCTTATTTCAGCCTTGGTTCCTTCAAATGCCTGTGTCATAAAAGAAGGGCATTTCATAGCATTTGGGCAGAGCAAGCCAACAAGGGGTAGAACCAAACAAGAGCCATAATTATTTTATTATATTTATTTATTGTTGTATATGTGTGTGGTTACATGTGTGGCAGTCATAGGTAGTTCTCTCCTTCAGACATGTGGGTTCCAGGGTTGGAACTCAGGTTGTGAGGCTATCTCAGCACATTGCTATTAGTTATTGTGCCAGATTGTGCCAGGTTCCTTCATGTGAGTCATTTCAGGGGAGCACCATGAAGGAGGTGCAGAGACAGTTTACTTGGGGCTTACAGTTTCAAATGATAAAGTCCATGACCATCATGGCTGGGAGCATGGCAGCAGGCAGGCTGCCATGATACTGGAGCAGTAACTGAGAGCTCACATCTTGAGAAACAACCATGAGGCAGAGTGAGCTAACCAGAAATGGGTAGGACTTTTGAAAACTCATAGTCTGCCCCCAGTGACACACCTCCTTCAACAAGACCACACCTCCCAATCCTTCCCAAACAGTTCCACTAACTGGGGACCAGGCATTCAAATATACAAGCCTATGGGGCCATTCTCATTCAGACCACCTCATTTCACTCCTTAGCCCCATAGTTTTGTGGCCATATCATAATGAAAATGCATTCAGTCCATCTTCAGATGTCCCATCATCTTTTACAGCGTTAACACAATTTAAAAGTTCAAAGTCTCTCTGAGTCTCAAGGTTCTCCCTCTCTCTCTTTCTTTTTCCAGACAGAGTTCCTGGCTGTTCTGGAACTCACTCTGTAGGCTGGCCTCAAACTCACAAACATCTGCCTGCCTCTGCCTTCTGAGTGCTAGGATTAAAGGTGTTTCATATATATATATATGTTAGTAGGAACTACAGTTAGCTATTTGCCTGAGTTTCTTTTAGACCTGACACTATTACTGTGATATAACACCATGACCAAGGCAACTTGTAGAAGAAAGAGTTTATTTGGAGTTTACTTGGAGTTTACAGTTCCAGAGGGATAGTAGTCCATCACCATCATGGCATAAAGCATGGTGCCAGGCAGGCAGGCAGGCAGGCAGGCAGGCATGGCACTGGAGTAGCAGCTGAGAGCTCACATTGTAAAACATAGCCATGAGGGGTCTACAAGGAAACAGAACTTATAGAATAATATTTCTCTCTCTCTCTCTCTCTCTCTCTCTCTCTCTCTCTCTCTCTCTCTCATTAGAATAGTTTACAGACAGGGGCTGGAGAAATGACTCAGTGGTTAAGCATGGGGTGATCTTCCAGAAGACCTGAGTTCAATTTCCAGCAACCACATGGAGGCACACAACATCTATAGTGGGATTGAATGGCCTCTTCTTTCTTGCAGGCATACATGCAAATAGAGCACTCACATACATAAAATACATAAATAAATAAATCTTTTTAAAAAAAAGAATGGTTACGGTCTGTGGTCCAGCTAGTCCAGCAATGGCCATCTACTAATGGAAGGTCTAAAAGTCCAGTAGTTGCTCAATCCACAAATCTGGGTGTCTCATCTGGTCTTTGATATATACCAGAATCCCAAAAAAGTGGGCTCCAATGCCAGTGAAAGAATGGACTTGCCGGAGAGATTGGGAATGAGCAGGCAAAGAACAAGCTCCCTTCTTCCATGACCTATAAAAGCTGCCAGCAGAAGGTGTGGCCCACATTAAATTTGGGTCTTCCTACTTCAGATAATTTAATTAAGAAAAAATCCCTAGCCGGGCAGTGATCAAGTTGACAACCAAGAATGGTCGTCACCAGTTCTCCCTTGTAACATATAATCATATTTCCTCATGTTATGCTTAATTTCCAGGTTAAACAATTTCATAATTACACCTAACATGATATAACTATCCCACATACAGTCTCAAATAGGTTGCAGTATCTCTTGAGAGACATCCTTTCCTCTCCCACCCAAGACAGGGTTTCTCTGTGTGACAGTCTTGGCTGTCCTAGAACTCACTCTGTAGACCAGGCTGGCCTTGAACTCAGAGATCCGCCTGCCTCCTGAGTGCTGAGATTAAAGGCGTGTGTCACCACTGCCCAGCTGATGTTATATTTCATGCTAAAGAAATTGGAGAAAGAAAGCATAAATACCTGTATAACTACATTCTTAACAAAATAGGGGGGTTGGAGATTTAGCTCAGTGGTAGAGCGCTTGCCTAGCAAGCTCAAGGCCCTGGGTTCGGTTCTCAGCTCTGCGAGGGGGGGGGAGGATGGAAACACTAGTGTTAATTATAGTCCTTGTTTCTATAACTGGTCATGTACCCTTAGCTGGTATCTATAACTATCTTCCCCAACTGCCCATTCTGTATTTCTTCCACCCTCAGTAAGCAGCGTCAGCAGGACTTGGCTCTTTTCCTGGAGGAGTGACCTATACCTTCATTTCTGGAGGGTCTGTGCCCTTTGTCATCCTGCCTGGTTTAGGCTGTTGTAGTTTCCCATTGACTTTAATCACAGGACATGGTAACACCAAGAAACAGTCACCCTAAAGAATCGCCTACACTCCACACATAATCTTTGTGACCTCCACTGTGGGGAAGAATTCAATTTCCCCTTGGTAATCTGAATCAGTCACCCCTCCTAACACATCTCTTCATTTCTTAGCCTGTTAAGGGAATCAGGGTTTGCTGGATCACATGATAATAACCACAGGATAAGTTCAGGGCCCCCCTGCACCTGTGTGAGTCAGACTCCATTAATCACCTGACCACCATAAGCCCCTCCTTTAACTGGAGGGCCACAGTGTTTCTTGGGGGTCTCCTGGAATCAGCATCAACTCAACCAGTATCCAACAGACCCCAGAAAGTCTGTTACTTTCCCCCAGTATACAGTTGCCCTTGTAAAAGGCCGTAGGCCCCTCTGGGAAGGCCTGGAGAAAGGCTAACAGTGAAACTCTTAGGTATTTGTCAAGTTCCTTCCTCAGGGGAACCTGGCCATCCCTTCATTCAAGAGGTTCTGGATCTGCAAACTGGCTCCAGTCTGGAAACTGGTTCACAGGCTGAGATTCCCTTTGCCATGGTCCAATGCAGACTTCCTTTCATTTGAAAATGTTTCTGCTTATTCAGATCAAACAGAAATGCAGTAGGCTTCTTATCTACTTCATGCCTGGAAATACCAGGACTGATTAGCCAGCACCAAAGGTCCATATGTGAGTCATGCCACCATAAAAGTTCCTTTGTGCTGACCATTACAATAACTAGATCACCTTGCCTTTGGCAAGTCAATGCTGCCACCTGGCCCTGCCACTTCCGGGCCCAGTTAAACTCACTGTATCTAATTCTTCCAAGCTAAGGTCTGGCACAAGGATGGCAACAAAACCTTCAGATATGATGGGACCCTCTCACCATTTTGCATCTTAGACCGTTAATGAAGGCCATGACTTCTGGGCCTCCCCGTTGTGGAGAATTAGGTTTTACATGGCATACCCACTCTAGTATTTCCATCTCCTTGAGCCTGAAAATCCCTTCATCAGCACTAAGCCAAGGGATATCAGGCATCTCCAGCTCCTTTTCAGTAGTCTGTCTTTTGACAAATGCTTCAGCCAACCACTCAAACTTTTGACACTTTTTAAAACTGTGTGAGCTTCCATATTACATCTAGAATCTTCACTCAGTTGGCCCATATCAATGAAGTCAACCTGATCTAGTTTTATGTTCCTTCCACCATTAAAATCCATTCCCTTGCCAGGCAGTAATGGCGCACACCTTTAATCCCAGCACTCAGGAGGCAGAGGCCTGCAGATCTCTGTGAGTTTGAGGCCAGCCTGCTCTACAGAACTAGTTTTGGACAGCCACAGCTGTACAGAGAAATCTTGTCCTGAAAATACAAAAACAAATAAAAGCCATTTCCACACATATTCCCCAGACTTCTGCTTGAATGAATTAGCAAACTCATTAAGCTCTTTAGTAGTGTAGTGCACCTCCTCGTGGACTACACTTTCTATCTCCTCTCTAGGAGCCTGCTTAGCCTTAATTCTGGTTACAGGTCCAGAGGCAACTGTTGGTCGGCCATGAGGGACATCAGTATTGTCTTGCCTGGCATCTCCTTCAGACAAAGTCACTGCTGGGGTATCAGACAATGAAGGATTAATTTCCTTAGTCAAAGGCAGAATAGGCAATATTTCAGGGTGTTGGGGTGGGAATACATCTTCTGCTGAGGGTAGGGAGAATACTTCCTCGGGTGAGATAAAGTCTTCAGAACCTGGGGGTTCAAAGTTCTCAGCTCCAATAGGGTCCTCTGTAGGTAGAGTTTTCCTGTCTGGCCCACAGTCAGGACAAATTTCTCTCACCCGCCAGGCCCATAGATGCTCAGAACCAACCAAGTAACACAGAAATTTACATTGTTTACAAACTGTATGGCTGTGGCAGGCTTCTTGTTATCTACTTCTTCTATCTTAAATTAACCCATTTCTATTAATCTATTAATAGAATAATAATCTGTTAAACTTTGCCACGTGGCTTGTGGCTTACCCGTGTCTTTACATGTTGCTTGTCATGGCAGCGGCTGGCAGTGTCTCTTCACCCAGCCTTCCACTTCCCAGAGTTCTCTTCTCTCTTGTCCCACCTATACTTCCTGCCTGGCCACTGGCCAAACAGCATTTTATTTATCCAGAGCGATATCCACAGCAGTCCTCCCACACATTGGCACCCCAAGTTACAGGATCTCAGTCTTTCACAGTTAAAGCCCTGACTTTAACCGCTGACACCCTCCTAGGCTGGGATTCACAGGTCTACGTACTCAGCAGCTTGGGTTTTAGTCCATTTCAGATGTAGTCAGCTGACAAACAAGAATGGCCGTCACTCCAGCTGTTCAAATACGTGAGCCCTCTGAGGCCATTCTCATTTAAACAGGGAGAGAACTCTGCCGTGGGCTTGCATTTTTACATTGCCACAGCCTGGCCTGGAGCCTCACTGTGGCCATGCCCTTTGCTAAGGGCCAGTCTGAGGCTAGTAAGGGGGGCAGCAGAACCCTTCCTGGTTCCTCCTATGCCTGCCAGGCATCTGTGCCCGGCCTCACCTTCCTCTGCACCTCACCTCACCCCATCCCCAGGTGCCTTCACTTCCTCTGTCCACACCTCATTTCCCTGTCCATCTGCTTTTCCTCACACTGTACGCACAGGATTTCCACTTAGGTTTCCCTAGCCACATGATCTCTGTACTCTGCCTTGCGTTCTCCCATGCCTGCTTTGTCTTAGCATGCCCTTGACCCTGCCTTGGCTCCTC
The DNA here is from genome assembly GCF_903995425.1 of Onychomys torridus. Lineage (NCBI taxonomy): Eukaryota > Metazoa > Chordata > Mammalia > Rodentia > Cricetidae > Onychomys > Onychomys torridus. The sequence goes on along the minus strand of NC_050450.1, from coordinate 19,326,213 downwards.
CTGTTCCTGCCAGGCCTCTTCTCTGCCATGCTTCATCCCTCACTGTCCCAGCCTCACCTTTGCTATTTCCCCTCCTCGGCATCTTCACATCTTCAGGGTATTACGTTGTGTTCTGAGGCTGAACCCTTCCTCTGTTTGTCTGCATTCTTCTTCATAGTACCTTACCCCTGAAGGAGGAAAAGACGGAGACATGGCCCTTTCTGTCCCTCCGGTCCCCAGACATCTGGGCTGCTTCCGTGTGTTTTAGCTGGGCAGTGGAGTCTCACATGGGAATATGTGTCTGGGTGAGCCTCATGGTCCCGTGCACAAGTCAGAAGGCACTCTTGGTACCCTGTAGGACTCAGATTTCCCAGTGACACTTGCCTTGTTCTGTTGAGTCGGCTGTGACCCTCTGGCAGCTGCACTACTGTGGTTTATGAGATAGTCTCTAAGGATGAGCCTGCCTCCCACTTAGCAGGTGGTTATGGGAATCCAGCTGTCCCATAACCCTTGGGGGCACAGCTTCTGCCTCTTTCTACTTGTTCCTCAAGCATTCCTCTCTTTGCCTAGGTTGTCTTCCTGGAGAGACGGGTGTCAGAGCTGGAGAAGGATAGTGCAGCTGCTGGCGAGCAGCACGGCAGGTTGAGGCAAGAGAACCTCCAGCTGGTGCACAGGTGAGTGTAGCCATGGCCATCACAGCATCACTCTCACCCTGTGAGCAGGATCCTGCAGAGAACTAGTCCTTACCTGGTACCATCCATCCATTCTGGAGCTGGGTGAGTGCCAGGCACAGCCAGAGGACTGTGGCAGGTTGATCTGAGGCTCTGGCCTGAACACTCTACCTTGGCAGATATCTGCTATAGTATATAGACAGTAGGGCCCCAGAAAAGTGAGTGAGGGTACTACTTGCCTGCATGGAAGCAAGAGAGTTCTGTCCACCAGGAGCAGTTGGGGAAATGCAGCTTAGAGTGGAGAGCTGGGCATTGAGATGCACAGGCACAATCCAAACACTTGGGAAGTGTAAGAGGATCGTGAGTTCAAGGTTATTTTTGGCTATATAGTGTGTCCAAGACCAACCTAAGCTATATGCAATGGTACTAGGGAGATAGCTCAGTCAGTAAAGTGCTTGCCATGGCAAACATGGGGACCTGGGTTTTATCCCCAAATCCCATGTAAATGCTAGGCTTAAGGGCACACACTTGTAATCCCCGCATTGGGGAGGTAGAAACAGGAGGATCCTTGGGGCTTGCTGGCCAGCCAGTGTAGACTACTCAGTGAGCATCAAAGGAAGTGGGCAGTGTTCCTGAGGATGACACCCAAAGTTGTCCTCTGTGTCCACATGCATATACAACAGAAACATGCATGTGCACTTGCGCGCGCGCACACGCACACACACACACACACACACACACACACACACACACACACGCACACACGCACACACGCACACACGTGTTGGAGAGATGGCTCAGCAGCTAAGAGGATCCAAGTTTGAGTCTCAGCACCCACATGGCAGCTCACAACTGTCTGGAAATCCAGTTCCAAGGGATCCAACACCTCTTCTGGCCTCTGTATACACTGCACACATGTGGTGCACAGACATAACTGCAGGCAAAACACCCACATAAAAATAAAATAAATCTTTCAAAAAATTAAACAATAAATAAATCCATGTGGAGAGTGGCTCAGTAGTGGAGCATGTGCTGTATAAGTTCAAAACAGATCCACAAAGTGGGAGGCTATCACTGCACCCAGAGCCTTTATAGGGCAGTTTTCTGTTTTTGCGTTTTGTTTTGGTTTGGTTTGGTTTGGTTTTTTCAAGACAGGGTTTCTCTGTGTAGTCCTGCCTTTCCTGGAACTCACTCTGTAGACCAGGTTGGCCTTGAATATTCTTCACCTGCCTCTACCTCCTGAGTGCTGGGATTAACAGCTATAGGTCAGTTTTCTAAAGCACTTGGTACTCTTCATGGAGCTGACCCATGGTCCATCTGCAGCCAGTTCATAGTATGGGAGCCTCTGATGACTATTCTGAGAAGCTACCCTGGGGAACACGGTCCAACACTTGGTATTGGTCCTGTTTTGAGGCCCTTGCTCCCCTCCTTCATCCTTCAGTAACACATGAGGAAATGAAGTCAGTGTGGCTTACATGGTTGTCCAGGGACTCAGAGGACAGCAGGTAGGGGTTATGGGGCTGAGGGTAGAGCGCTGTCCTGGAGGAACAGGTAACGGAGATCCTGTGCAGGGGCATGGCCTCTGCAGACCTCAGCCATTTCAAGTGGCTTAGCTAGAGAATAAACTGAACAGGAAGGCAAGTTGCGTGGTCTCCTCACATAGGCAAGGAGAAATGAGGCACCATTGCTGTCTGCATAGAGCAATAGAAGACACAGGAATATATTAAGATTGAAGCCAACCTGGGCCACAGAGTGATGCCCTGCTTCAAATAAAACGAGAGGGTGGAAGAAGAAATGAAAGGAAATCAAGGAGTTGGAGACTCGGAGTTTACTCCTCTTGTGGAGGACTTGAGTTCAGTTTACAGCGTCTGCACAGCAGCTCACAACTGTCTACAGCTCCAGCTCCAGCATATCTTGCCTCATGGGCACAAGGCTCACATGTGGCACACTTACATATATGCAAGCAAAACACATGTGCACATAAACTAAAAATAAATCTTTAAAAAAAGAAACTAAGGTTGGGGATTTAGCCCAGTGGTAGAGTGCTTGCCTAGCAAGTGCAAGGCCCTGGGTTCAGTCCTTAGCTCACAAAAAAAGGGCTGGAGAGATGGCTCAGAGATTAAGAGCACTGGCTGTTCTCCAGAGGTCCTGAGTTCAATTCCCAGCAACCACATGGTGGCTCACAACCATCTGTAATGAGATCTGGCGCCCCCTTCTGGCCTGTAGGCACACATGCAGACAGAACATTGTATACATAATAAATACATCTTTTTAAAAAAAGAAAAGAAAAGAAAAAAGAAACTAAAAGGAGCCAAGTCTGGGATGGTAGGCCAGTAATTCCAGCACTTCGGAGGTGGAGGCAAGGGGATCGGGCACCCTTGGAGATGTGCTCCGCGTGTGGCTGGCCTTCCCAGGGTGGAGCCTGTGCTGCTCTTCCCATTCCCCGGATGTCTCCATGTGGCTCTCAGAAGGGTTCTGTGCTGAGCACTGATCCTCAGTCTTTAACTCTGAGAAGTGTGTATGGATTTGGGGGCTCAAACTCCGGTAGTTAGGCTTAATGGCAAGCACCTTTACCTGCCAGGCCATCTTGCCAGTCTCTGTCTGTAGCCTCTTTTCTCATCAGCCTTAACTTCTTTTGGTCATAGTAGACACACTTGAACTTTAATTTTCTTCATTTTCATCATCAGTATATCACTCTGTCCTCACTGGAGTCAACCCGAGGTCTTGTTTATGCTGAGCAGGCACTCTATTTCTGAGCCACACCCTCCTGACATTCATTTCTAAGAGTTGTTTTTCTGTTGTTGTTGTTTTGAGTCAGGGTTTCTCTGTGTATCCCTGGCTGTCCTGGAACTTGCTCTGTAAACGAGGCTGGCTTGGACTCAGGGATCCACTTTCCTCTGCTGGGGTTAAAGGTGTGCCCCTCCACACCCACTTTCCTCTGCTGGGGTTAAAGGTGTGCCCCTCCACACCCACTTTCCTCTGCTGGGGTTAAAGGTGTGCCCCTCCACACCTGGCTTTAAGAGTTGGTTTTTAGCCTGTCCTCCCAGAGCGTGCCACTCTTGCTTCCTCATAGCACCAGACGTGGGCTCCCCCCCCCCCCCGTGCTGTCTGGCGCTCCTCACTGGTCTTCATTCTCATACACCAAGAGGAGCTCCGGAGACCACTAGGGTCTTCACAGCCCTGGGTGGGGCTGGCATCCTTTCTCTCAGGGACTACCCCGACCATCCCTGTCTTCTGCAGGAAGCTGGGGAAGAGGCCAGAGCCGCAAGTCTAAACAGAGCTCTTCTTTAGCTGAGCCGGAGGGGACGAGTGCAGAGGGGTCCTCCCTAGGTGCAACTCCACCACAGCCTTTAGGTCCACGTGTACCAAGTAGCTGGTCTAGCCCTCAAGTATCACACCGCCTAACTGTGCTGCCACTGACATCTGCTCTTGCTCAGCACTGTGGACTTGCTATCACAGTTGCTTTCTACAGACTGCTGTGGCCTCCCTGGGACAGCTGCTACCTGATCATCAGTGCACAGTGCCTCAGAACATACTTCGTAAACCTTAAAGACACGCACGTCTCCTCCCGTTTGCCCTTAGAGCCAATGCCCTGGAAGAGCAGCTGAAGGAGCAGGAGCTCAGAGCCCAAGAGAGGGTCCTGGAAGAGACCAGGAAGCAGAAAGAGCTCCTGTGTAAGATGGAGCGGGAGAAGAGCATTGAGATGGAGAACCTGCAGGCCAGGTGAGCAAAGCTCCTCCGGGGAGGTGGAGGGAGCAGGCAGCAGGGACCTCCTCCTGGGAGGTGGAGGGAGCAGGCAGCAGGAACCTCCTCCTGGGAGGTGGAGGGAGCAGGCAGCAGGAACCTCCTCCTGGGAGGTGGAGGGAGCAGGCAGCAGGGACCTCCTCCTGGGAGGTGGAGGGAGGAGCTTAATAATACACAAAGGCATACGCAAATGGAAGATGCTTAAAGCTTCTTGTCTAAGTTTTCAGTTACATTGATTTATTGTGTGTTTGTGTGTGTGTGCATGTACAAGTGTGAAAAGTCAAGAGGACATCTTGGAGGAACTGGGTCTTTCCTACCGTGTGGGTCTGGGGCATTAAATTCAGGTTCAGTTAAACATAAGGCCATCCTGGGAAACAGAGACCTCATCTCCCTACCCACCCCCAAAATATCAACTTTTATTTTCAGGGAATTTGGCAGAATTGCTTTTGTGTTCGCTTGCCACTGACACCTGGGTGTTTGTTACATTACCAGTCACACTCCAGGAGAAACTGATAGCGGAAATATCCATACACACTCACACACTGATGGAACTGTGCCAAAGGGACACTGGGGTCCGATGAAAGAGTTTCCAGTGACCAGAGCTATGAATGGTAGTGGTGGCAATCCCATGGGAGGATAGCCAGGATGTAATTGATATGGGCAGGAGTCCTCAGCCTCAGAGTCAGCCTAGAGATAGAAGACAGGAGTCTTGCTCCCAGAGGAATACCAAATAGTGTCTGCATACACCCTCCAGGAGCTTGTGTCGGGTCCCTCTCTTGGGGTATAAACTAAGGGACCAGCAGAGATATACCTAGCAGATACAGCATAACCAAGTGACCCGTGATGGTGGTGGGTGTCAGGGAAGTGTGACAAGGACCTCACTATGGAAGAATTTCCCCTAAGCACATCTCCCCAAGTCTAAACACCCAAAACTAGTCTGAGGCACATTTTTCAGAATATATGTCCAAGACTACCACAGTATTCCAGTCTGGGAGACACACAGACCAGGGAATATAAAAGACAGAAGGATTATGTGGATATCCTAGGGCTGGTGGAATGTGTACATTGATTAATAGTGCAACCCAGCTGAGTATAGGTTGTGATGTGCCACAGTGATGAATAAGAAAAATTCAGAGATGGGTAGCTCAGTGGTAGAGCGCTTGCCTAGCAAGCGCAAGGCCCTGGGTTCGATCCTCAGCTCAAAAGAAAAAAAAAAAAGAAAAATACAGAGGAAAACCAAAACAGACTACACTGTCTACAGCTTTTCTACAAACCTAAATTTCTTTTTTTTTTTTAAATATTTTTATTTTATAATTAACTTAATTTCACATATCGCCACGGACGCCCCCATCCTCCCTCCTGTCACCCCCTACAAACCTAAACCTCTTAAACCCAAAGTGCTTTAAGGCTGTCGTGGCCGGTACAAGGTAGCACATACCTGGACTCCCAACATTTAAGAAATAGAAGCTGGCTGGGCGGTGGTGGCGCACGCCTTTAATCCCAGCACTCGGGAGGCAGAGCCAGGCGGATCTCTGTGAGTTCGAGGCCAGCCTAGGCTACCAAGTGAGTTCCAGGAAAGGCACAAAGCTACACAGAGAAACCCTGTCTCAAAACAAACAAACAAATAAACAAACAAAAAAGAAATAGAAGCTGGAGGATCAGGAATTCAGGGTATACTTGAAGGTTTGAGGCCAACATGGGCTTTGTAATGTTCTATCTCAAAAGACAAAAACAGACAAGAAGAAGCTGGGGGGTGAAGTAAGGACTGGCCATGGTATTTGGGATTATCATGGGTCACGCAACAGCTCCCAGTGAGTGAGTATTCCTCTAGAGCTGGTCTGCCTTGTCCCATGGAGGTACATTTGAGGGGAAGCAGGTCCTAGCCTGTTCTTGTGTCCAGGTTGCAGCAGCTGGATGAGGAGAACAGCGAGCTGCGGTCCTGCACACCTTGTCTGAAGGCCAACATCGAGCGCCTGGAGGAGGTGAGCTGCTGGCCTGGCACTTGTGGGGAAAGCCCTGCCTAGAATAAATGCTGTCCTCTACCCTCTGCTAGATATATCAGAATTGAACCAGGGCATGTGGTCATGGCTTTCCGAACAGAAGGCTGGGAATGGGGGGGTTGGCAGCACTGGGCCCAGCTGTGCTCAAACGTGACAGAGGTGCTGTTAGACATTTGGCGCCACCCAGCCTTTCCACTCTCCCACAGACCTACGCTATCTGCTCATGTCTGAGTTGACAAGAAGATGGTCTTGCACATCAACAGGCAGAGACAGTGCTACTGTTAACTTCTCTTCCGGTCTTTAACTGAGAGGCCACCCCTCCAGACACCCTCACAGAGTGCTTCTGGAAAGGTCTGAAACCAGTATATGTCCAGCCTACCTAGGCTCTGACTCCTATAAACCAGAAGAGGAGCTGAGTGGGAGCACCCCACAGATACTGGGCTAGATCTTGGCCATATGAAGGTCCTCTGGCCCCAAGGCAGGGCGGCTTTGACGGGGTAGCAGGAAAGCACAGACATGGTTCTGCCATGGACTGACAGTGTCTGTCACTGGACTAGGAGATCAATGGTCTAGAGCACAGGCCATTGAGTTAGGCTGCATATACTGGGAAAGTGGTGCCACCGCCTGTCTACACTGGGGTCTCTTTTTGCAGGAGAAGCAGAAGATGCTGGATGAGATTGAAGAGTTGACACAGCGGCTCAGTGAAGAACAAGAGAATAAGAGGAAAATGGGGGACAGGCTGAGCCACGAGAGGCACCAATTCCAGAGAGACAAGGAAGCAACTCAGGAGGTGAGCAGGGCCATTTGTCCCTCCCCATGTTCCCGTCTTGTCTGCTGTCGCCTGCCCCCTGGTGGAGGCCAGGAAACCCTTTTGTTTCCTGACTCTCTGGGCACTGGTGTGCAGCAGCCTCTTGGAACACAGGTCAACACCCTCCCAGGAGAGGGTGGTCAGGCCAGCTAGCAGAAGCCCGCCTTGTGGTTGTCCCACAGCTGATCGAGGACCTCCGCAAGCAGCTAGAACACCTGCAGCTCCTCAGACTTGAGGTGGAGCAGCGCCGGGGCCGCAGCAGCAGCCTGGGCCTGCAGGAGTATAACAGCCGTGCACGCGAGAGCGAGCTGGAGCAAGAGGTCCGCAGGCTCAAACAGGTGTGTTCTGCCTTTCCACCTACCCTCACAGAGGCTCCTGGGAGGCTGGCAGGAGAGGGGACACCAAGCTGGGGTCCTTCCTGGCAGGTCCTTTTCCCAGCAAGGGTCATATAGCTCAGTGTGACACTGCCATGTCCCCTAGGACAACCGCAACCTGAAGGAGCAAAATGATGAACTGAATGGGCAGATCATCACCCTCAGCATCCAGGGTGCCAAGAGCCTCTTCTCCACGTCCTTCTCTGAATCACTGGCTGCAGAGATCAGCTCCGTCTCCCGAGATGAGGTAGCTCGTTTGTCTACCCCGAGGTCTGTTTATTCTGCACAGGGCCCTTCCTCTCCCTGCACTGACCCTTTGCTATTCTGCAGCTCATGGAAGCAATCCAGAAGCAGGAGGAGATCAATTTCCGCCTGCAGGACTACATTGACAGGATTATTGTGGCCATCTTGGAGACCAACCCATCCATCCTAGAGGTCAAGTAGGACATTTTGGCCCTGTTTGGGCTGGTTATAGACTGCACAGCGCCCCCGAGTGGCCAAGCCAAGACCAGCAGGTCCTACCGCTTACCAAGCCTAGAGTGTAGGGGCTCTCGTGCAGCTGGACTGGGAGACTAAAGATGAGGGTTGCGGAAAGCGGTAAGAAGGAAGAAAGGCAAGTCCACAGCAGACAGGAGTGAGGCTGGGCTCCCTGAATGTCACGAAGCCAGGACCTCCCACCACAAGCTGGCCTAGCCAACAGCACCCATGTCTGCTCAGCAGAATGCAGATATGTGGGGATAGTCTCTCAGGCTGGGACGGGCCCCTCGATGACTCTCTGGCACACCCCTCTTCCTGCTATGCAGCCTGTTAGGAAGATAGGGAGAAAATGAATCCTCACCTCAGTTGCTGCCTCTCACTCATGTTGACATGGTGCCACCCAGGCTTGGCCATTCCCACATGGTATGCAAGCTGAGGACCCACAGGCGGGACACAGACATGCTATTCTGGAAAGACAGGCAGGCAGAGATGGCAGATGTGGGGTCTGGTCTGGAGCCACAGGCCACCAATTCTCCTTGTGCTGCTCAGGCCTTCTCCCACCAGATGGGCTTCCATTCACCTTTGGACCCAGGGCCTCCAAGCCCCACAGCCATCCTTTGACCAGATCCTCACTACAGTAACTCGTCAGCTCTGGTCCTCTTGTGGGGGCTAGGGCAGCTAGCTCATGCTGACTGGAACTCACGTCCTGGACTGGTGAACACCCCAGGTGCAGGTGCTGCTTCTCCTCAGGTGTGGCCTACCCTGGCTCCTGGACCCACGCCCTCCTCAGGCTGGCTTTGCTGCCTTGGGAGAAGTCCACATTTCCCAGACAATAGTCTAGGCCTCCGGAACCAAGTTTCCTTCTCTGCTTTTGACTTTAAATCCCTGGGTGTCCCCCAGGAGTCATTCTGCTGGTGGGTAGGTGGACAAGGCTCTACACAGACCCAGAGGCAGAGGAAGACTTGCTGCTTGCCCCTGCACCACTCACAGAGTGCAGCATCCATGGGCCTGAGCCTGAGCACTAGCCAGGAGTCTGGGCACACCATGTGAGACCACACCATAGGCTGTGTGAGTGTGTGTGAGTGTGTGTGTGTGTGTGAGTGTGTGTGTGTGTGCGCGCGCGTGCGCGTGCACATGCATGAGTGTGCACACAAGTGTGAATGTATATATGCTTGTGCCCACACATGCTGCCCTGCATCCCTTCACTGCCTCCCCCCCCCCCCCACCCCCCCCCCGCCTCCCCTTCTACACTACAGTTTAAGATGTTGCCTCGTATTGTACATTTTGGGGAAAGCCTTGTGTGTAAATCAGTGTAAACTTGGAGGAGAGATTTTTCTATCATGTAGAGTAGGTATTTTTTATAGATTGAAGGTTGATCAATTTTTTAATACTTTCCAGAGAGAAAACTATCTGTGTATACATATGAAATATATATATATATATATATATATATATGTATAATATATCAGTACTGGAGCCCTGCCTTTCTGTACCCAGGTCCAAGTCCTGTGCAAGGGCTTGGCCTGTCTCTGCTGTCTGCCCTGCAGTGCTCACTGTAAACACAGGTCTCCAGGAGACACTGAGAAACACACCAATCACCAACTTGCTCACAGACAGCATCTGCTTCAGCTCCCTGAGAAGTAGCTCTTCCTCCAGGGCATGGAAGGATGGGAGGCCAGCAGGATCCTGTCCCATGTGTCAACCACGACAGATTAAAGCTGTTACTGCACACAGAGGCCGGCTCCTTTCTCCACAGGGGTGGTGGGCTGGGTGGTTATGGGCCTGGCCTTTGTTTCCCTCAGGTTTCTAGGGAGGTGACATTGGTCATTTAAGTACAAATCATGGAAGACTCTTGGTTTTCTGCCTTGATCAGGTTGCCTGCCCCCCCCCCCCCCCCCCCCCCCCCACCAAGGCCCCAGGATTGCTCCTCTAGGATGGGCTATTTCTTGGGCAGAGTCTGGATCTTAAAGTGAGTAACTGTACTGAGAGTCATTTTTAAAAGCAAGGTCCCAATGACTTCCAACAGCCCATTAACTGGTAGGACTTGTGCCCTGAATACAACTCGGGGCAGGAAGGCATAGTAAGCTTCAGTTGAGATTAGCAGATGGGCAGAGGGGGAAGTATAGGTGTGATTATCATAAATCTCGGGCACAGTACACTTACTCCTGGGCTACACATCCTATGTCTGAGAGGGGTCGCAGTGTAGTATGGTCAGGGATGAAATATTCAGAGCCATAGAGAGTGTGAGGAGGAACATCCCCAGGAGGGGCCAGCACAGAACTCCAAAGCAGGGAAGAGAATAGGCAAAAGCCAGAGGGCAAGTGTGCCTCAGAAATCAGTCTGAAGGGCTGAAGAACTTCTGAAGTCTTGGGGTGGCACAGTAGTCAATGACACCACTATGGAAGTACTAAAAGGTGCCATCAGAGCAGCAAACCACACACCTGTTGCCCTCACACTCAGGTTCTAACCATGAGCATTTGATTGACACCAGCAAGGCCCATCTGTTCCTAGGAGAAGCCAGAAACAAGGAGGACCACACCAGAGTCTGGTGGCTCCTCAGCTTGATTTCCAGTTAAGCATGGCCTAGTCAACCTCCAGTGGGAGATCTGAGAGCACTGAACCCCAGAAAGACAGTTCCCCATTTGGGATATGGTAGAAGAGGATCACATGGTTGAAATGTGTTGTTAGAAACATTCTAGAAAGAGCTGCCCAAGAATTTCTTGTAGGGGGCCTACTGTGTAGAGGATAATTTCAGAAGTTAATAACCCCCAGCAGGCTCCTCACTACACCTCTCATGGTGGGGGTATGGAGGGAGTGGTCGCTGGGGCTTGCCAACTCTTGAGCCTGCAGCAAGTAGAACTCTCTTTCCAAGGAACATCTGTCTCCAGATGTTGCTATTATCTTCCCAGTGTTGGTCAGTTTTATCCAATCAGTTAAAAACAGCATAAACAGCCAGGCACAATGACATTGCTTTCAATCCCAGCACCTTGGAGGCAGAGGCGGGCAGATCTCTGAGTTTGAGCCCAGCCTGGTCTACAGAGCAAATTCCAGGACAGCTAGCTAGGGCTATTGATTACACAGAGAAACTGTCTCAAAACAAAAAAAACAGCATAAATGAAGCTTGGCCTCTGCAAATTTAAATTGACCTGGCCTCCCTGACTACCCTGAAGAACACTCACTTTTGGTGAACCTAGGAAGGAGCTTTACTTCTGGTTAGAACCCATGTCAGCTGCCTAGACATATCTGCCCTGGACATCCTGACAGTTTGGAACCCAGAAGAAACCCAGAGCACAGCACGGAATATTAGCCAGGAACCTCCATTTATATTTACTATGAGGTTGGTGTTCTGGCTTATGTCCTGTGTCACTCATGGAAGTCAGAGAAAGTTAAACCTAAGTTTTAGACCAGACTGGCACAAGTGTTCATCCATTGGAGATCTTTGACTCTGTAATAGCTGCTGAGTTCCTCACTCGATCTAGGGTTTCATACATGCTAGCACTCTTACTGAACTATATCTGCAGCATGCACCTTTGTAAGTATACATTTTTGTTTTTTTATTGAGACAGGGTCTTATGTGACTGGGGTTGTCCTCAAACTCACTATGTAAACTGAGAATGGCCCTGATCTTCCTATCTCCACCTCCCAAGTGTTGGAAATAATAGGTTTGTTCCACAGCCTACCACCCTATGACAAAATCTCACTTTTTAGCCCTGGCTGGCTTCAAACTTAGAGAAATCTGCCTGCCTCTGCTTTAGTGCAAGTGTTGTGATTAAAGGCATCATCATGTCTCAACCCTCCACTTTTTGAAACAAAGCCTATTGAGCATGCTGGCCTTGAACTTACTTTCTAGCCCAGGCCAACTCTGAATTTGTGACCCTCCTGTCTCAACCTCCTGAGTAAGACTATGCACCTATACCCAAACTAGGTCTTTTTTCTTTATTGCCATGTCAAGGCCCAGAACAGTATGCCATCCCATCTGCTCAAGGCTCGGGGCTGTTAGATCTATGGCTTCCGTCCCTGCAGAGACTTCTCTGCCCTTCTTGACCTCTACAAGCTGTCTGTCCTCTTGTCTAACGGCTCAGCAGGGTTCTAAACAACCTACACTACACTAGTATAGATCAGGGCTCAGCCAACAACCCGAGATGATCCATAGTGATCAGAGATGCTGCAAGGTCCTGTCCTCGATCCTTCTTGGCCATTCCTCTGACTCAACCACGAGCCTCACCTACTGATGACGTCCGTCTGGTCAGTCTTCTGAATGAATGGTCTATCTTCCCCATGATGCTAGGCCTTGTTTCTAGTTCCTCCTTGTCTCCATAGTGCCCAACTCACCATGGAAGTGACTGCTCATTGCTGAGTTAGCAGTAACCTCAACCACTGTGTCCATGGGCTCAACCCCAGCTGCTTTTCTTGGAGTGCTCAGATGCCAGATTATGCTCCGGTGTTGCCAAAATGTGGTGTCTTCCACATTTGGACATAGATGTCCCCACACAGCATCTTGAGTTCAATGGCCTGTCTTTGCCTTGCTGGCTTCTGGAGCATGAGTGATTTCCCAGAAACATGATTAAGTACCTGTCGGCCCTACTGAGCCAGGCTCAGGTTTTCTGGGTCCTGGGGCAAATGTCACCGAATCTCGCATACAACATCTAAAGTGCAGGGCATCCCAGGGGCTTCTTTTTAGTGTCCCTTTGCTACGTGCAGCCTGATTCTTAGTGCATCTTCCGGGTTGCAGAGGACAAATGGCTAGGAGTAATTCCGTTACTTCTGGTAGCCATAGGGCTCCAAAAGGGAAATAGCTTGGGGGCTCTTGTAAACATCACTCAGAGGACCTGGGAAGATGTCTCAATTAGGTGCCAGTGTTTCTCTAGGAAAAGTGAAGCGCCTATCTGGCACAATTGAGTAAGCACAGGCCTCGGACCCGAGTAGGTCCAGAACGATTGCTACTACAGACCACTAGGACAGAAGTCGGTGAAGGGATTGGTAGAGGTAGAGAGCAAGCAGTCCATGCAGACAGACTGACGCAGCGCCGCAGACAACCTCCTCAGACCTAGTACAATCGTGATCCAGACTACTGACATCGCCCCTGGCGCAGGGAGACTCAGGCGACGAGGATGCCCAACAGAGCCTTGCCCAGAAGTCCCTCGCAGAGCATCCTGGGAGCTGTAGTCCATTATGTCCCCGGATCCAACGCACCTCATTACGCTGGCATGAGGGTAGCACCTGAGTCGGCGGACTGCGCGGCTCCTCCCGCGTTGTGAGAGCGACATACCAGGGGAAGAGGACAAGACTAGGGCGGTCCGTGGACTACAACTCCCGGCGTGCCTTGAACGACGTCGCTCTGCCCTGTGGGAATCGTAGTCCCGGCGCGATTCCCAGTGCCGCGTGCGCCCCTGACGCGCCGTAGCCGCGGGCCCCGGCTGGGCGCCACGCTACGGAGGAGGCGTAAGGCGTACCGGGTGGGCCGGGCGGGACGGCGGGCTCTACGGAGGCGGCGTAAGGTTGCCGGGCCGAGACTGGCGCTTTGGGGCCGAAAACGCGCTAAGCCGGCGGAACATCGCGGCTGGCGCGAAGGGGGCCTCAGTGCCCTCAGGTAGAAGTTGTGGGTCAACCGACCGAGGGCCGGCACCAGGGCCGCGCCCGCCTAGCCCGACCGACCGCGAGCGCTGAGGAGGCGCCGCTGGCTCGCTAAGGTGAGTTCCACGGTAGGCGGCGGGCCAGCCGGCCTAGGACTCTTAGAGCTCGGCCTCGGGCCACCAGCCCGGATATTCCGTGTTTCCTTGGGAGCAGCAGCCTGGCTTGTGGCAAGCTGAGGTTCGGGGAGGTGGGGGGGTTGGTCGTGTGGGTCACCCCAGGCCAGCCCCGGAACCCCAGCCGCGGGCGACCCTCAGTGCCTGCCTGTCCTTGAGTGCCCTCTTGCCCACACTCTCCGAAGGTGTACGTAGTGGGGGCACCGTCTGCAGAAACCTGCAGCTCCCTGGGGCGGCAGCGAGAGTGGCGCGTAGGGCGTCCTGTGTGCCCTCCCATCCCACACTTCCTCCTGCTTCTGTGGGCCCGTCAGTAGGCCGGGAAAGTTACAGAGTTTGTCCCTTGACAGTTGCGGGATTTTCTTTTTGTTGTCTGAAAAGGGGCCTCCTCCTCGGTCTGATCAGGGAACCCCGTTGTGTGGCCAGATGGCCCTTGTGCGCTGGCTCTCAGGCTCCCTGGAGGGAGTGCCTGTAGTTTGTTACTAGACACTGGTAACAGAACCGTGAAACACCTAGGCTCTATAACAAGATCCCTTCCTGAGCTTCAGGAATCTAAACACCCAGGCCCAGAACCTGAGAAAGAACCTTCGTGGTGTTTGGGGGTTGGCCCTGCAGTTGAGCAATAAAAATGCATCAGGAAGAACCGCCACTCAGTAAGGAACTGTGAGTTTTGCTCCTCCGGTCCCAGGCTGGAGAACTGGAAGTCACGACGTGGAGCTCGCCTCCGAGGTTCTCCAGAGTCTAGCTGTCAGGATGCCCTCAGGACCACAGTTCTGGAGTAGAGCACAATTGTGTCCAGCTGAACAGCAGCAACCTTGTTTCCACCAGGTAGCTGATCCTCTGCTGGCCATGGTGTCTTAGAGCAAGAGGAGTGGTTGCCCATCTGTGTAGAGCCTCAGCTTGTCCTCCAGGAGAAATGGGTTACTTTGCTCTCCGTTCTTGGATCTAGGCTTTGCCCTAGTTCTGACTACCAGGTTTTGCCTACTCCCAAGCCTTCCTGGCCCCTTCTGTACATTATCCAGGCCTCGAGGCAAAACAGGTCAGCCCCATTTTACAGATGAGGAAACTGAGGCTGTAGGACAGCAGTTGTCAGGGGAGGGATAGGTGGAGTTCTAAATCTCCAAATCACAGTCTGCTTCCACATTGGTGGCATTTGAGAGAAGAAGAGCCTTTTTGGTGGCCTAAAAACCTTCACTATATATGCTGTTGATGAGCTGATCAGTTAAGAGCCCGAGAAAGGTAGAGTGGTCCTTTGTCCAGTCCTGTGGTCTTTAATGTCAACTGCCCCTCACTGTACTAGACAGTTGCTGAGAGGGAAAAATTAAATGGGAAAAAAAAAGGATTAGAAAAAAAGTGATCAATGAAAAAGCTGTTGAGCTCTTTGGAAAACACATATACAGAAATCCAGGATCACTGATGACTTGTCACATTATTTTGTCCTGGTTTGCACACTGCCTGGCCTGGGAGGCTGAATGTGAGAAACACAGCTATGGTCTTAAGGCTCTGTGCTCGAGCCTAGAAAAGGGGACTTCCTGTCTCTACCCCTCCCCTTCCCAGGGGTGGGGATTGTTCTTTTTCCTGACTGTGCATCTCTTGACTACCCTGTCCTCTGGTCCCCACTTTATACTGGCTATGTCACCTGACAAGCAAAGAGCATTCTGAAATGCATGTGCTCCTGGTTCCAGAAGCTCTAACTAGTCTCCTGATTCCTCAGGCTGGATGCAGTCTCTGCCATTTGGCCTTTCCATATTGGCAGTATGTCTTGGCTATCTGGAGCCATTTGACCTCTATACCTCTGATATCCTTCTGGCTTATCCCCAGGGCTCTACTGGGGACAACCCAGCTTCCTGAGTCTCCCCTACTCAAGTCATGTGTGTTATTTCTTGGCAGGTCCTGGTACCCAATTCAGTCCAGCTCTACACTGAGCAGGTAGCCAATGAGCATCCTCAGTTGGCTGCTGGCCATTGGTAGCGTTGGGTCAATTGACTTCTAAAGTTGAAGAGATCTTGTGATCCAAAAGGGCAGCCTGTGATCTCTGTGGAAACAAGCCCCTGGCCTCATCTTGTTTCTCAGTCTTAGAGTGAACTTACCAGCCTATGACCCTTGCATAAGTGCCACTGAAAGGAGGCAGAGGAAGCTGTGGGTTGAGGCTGTGCTGGGAAACTAGCTTAGCCACACGATTGTCACTTTGTGGATCATAGCATGGCTGTGTGGAAAACTTGTGACCAGTGGACCAAAGAGCATCTTGATGTGGGCAGCATGTTGCTTCCCAGGCTGGACCTACAGTTTTCAGGGGTGGAATTATAAGAGGACAGAAATACTCTACCACAGTGTGGAGATACAGGAATGATAGTGTGGGACCCTAGGGTAAGTCATCATAAGATGCTGGATACCCTGACTATTCTTTTGTAGTCTTCTACACTAGCTCCATGTGGGAAACCAGTAATGTAGCTTCCCCTCTGTAAGGATTCACAGGCACGGGGCAGGCTTGCTCAAGTCTCCATGTTAAGAGACCAAGTGGAATACTTATGTTGGCCTCAATTCTCTTGTACTGACAAATGCATAGTCATGGCTCTTCTGCTGCATATCCCATGTCTCAGCTTCCCTGATACTGCCTTCCCCACTTCCCTAGTTGCTAAGCTGGAGAGAGCTTCGGGTTTGAAAATGTCAAGGTGCAGCCATGCCTGCTGCTAATAGTCAGGATAGGAAGGCAGCAGAGTACTCCTTGCTGTAGAGGGTGCTCCCATACCCTCCTCCATGGTTCTTAAAAAGTTGCTCTTTGGGAGGTTGGGGATTTAACTCAGTGGTAGAGCGCTTGCCTAGCAAACACAAGGCCCTGGGTTCAATCCTTAGCTCCTTAAAAAAAAAAAAAAAAAAAAAAAAAATGGCTTTCTGTCCCTTTCTTGATCTTGCTGACCATACACCATTTGATGAAAAAATCAGTGAGTTCTACAGCTTTCTGGAGCCCCTGTCTTCTGCAGATGTGGAAAGGCCAGAGCTTAGTGGGAAAGGAAGTGCTGAGAGATGTGCTATGGCCTCCTCGGTCCTAATCCAGCAGTGAGCTTGAGTGCCCATGATTTTTGTTTTGTCCATGGCAAGGACACCAGGCTACCTTCTATCTTTTCTCTTAAAATTGTATTTCACGTTAAACAACATTGAACTTGTGAGCTAAAACTGAAATCTTTTGTTTTCCTGGCAATACCATTTTGAAAACCATAATTTCTGGGACAGGTCTAATGAAGATAATGTGCAACTCCAGAGACACAAAAGGATGTTCAGTAACCATTTCCCTGTCCAAGAGGCATCAGGGCCAGCATGTAGATGCCTCAGACTATCCTTGCCTCAGAGGCCAAATGCAGAATCCCAGCCTCAAGAACTGCTATAGTTCACCCCAGCAGGATTAGTGTGTCTTATTTGTTCAGAGTGGGTCTACAGCTGGAGGCCCCACTGCTGTTCTGAGGCCCAGCCTTGAATTTGTGTGAGCATTTGTGTGCATGTGTTTGCCAGGGCAGGATTTCTCTGTGTAGCCCTGGCTGTTCTGGACTCACTCTATAGACCAGGCTGACCTTGAACTCAGAGATTCACCTGCCTCTGCCTCCTTCCCAAGTGCTGGGATAAAGGTGTGCACAACTACATCTCACTTCAGCCTCAATTTTTTACTTCTGCATGTGAGCTGGAGAACAGGAAGTACTTCTGCAAAGCCAGAGAACCCAGCTGGCAGAGCAGGGCAGCAAGGCAGAGGGCTGGTCACCAGAGAGCAAAAATGGAAAACAAAAAAATCTAGAACTCAAGGTTGAGAACTACTTTGTAACATGTTCTGGCTTCATCTCCCATTTAGGAGTGAGGGTGTAGGACAGCACTCTTCTTCCTAAAGCTTTTATCCTACACTTGGCCCTTAGGTGGAGTTTTTCATTTTCAGTAGACTATCTGGTTCTCTTTAGCAGTTCAGCTTGCACCCTTCCTCTTGTGTGTAGATGGCGGGTGATGGCCACTGTCTCCAGTGTTGTTCAGATGAGAAGGCAGTGGCTAAGAGAGTATAGGAGATTGCAGTGGCCCAGAAAGGAAGTGCAGGATGAGGACCTAGGAGTATCTGCCTGGCATGACAGCATCTGCCATAGCAAGCAGGAGCTGAAAAAAGCAGAGCTTTGCAGCTTGAACAGTGGCTACCCATTGGCAATTGGAATGGCTGAGCAGTGCCAGGACCTGAGTCCAGGGAATCTTGGTGACACTCTGCTGTTCCCCTGAGCCCTGCCCCAACCTGGGCGCAGTTCCCTGGCAGTACCTGGACAGCCTAGGCTTCCTTGCCAACTACTACTGAACATTAGCCCTGGAGATGAACTCTGCCCAAGGGCAGAGCCAACTTGAGGAACATCAAGACAAGATCTTGAATAACCCCTTCTGTTGTCCTACAATGTAGAATTAGCCACAGGCTTGTTTGCCGTGGGACAGGTCGGTTCCTGTGACAATGGCAGTGAAGAGCCAGCAAACCATGTTGTCCCCTGTGGTTTCTGGCTGTTGAACAGACACAGCTTTTTAAAGAGTCCCTGTGTGGCATATGCTTAGGTGGGGCAGTGATGAAGTTCTCCAAGAGACTCTAGCTGTAGCACTATAGAAGAGGGCAGAGCTTGAGCCACATGGCCAGTCAAGATGCAGATAATCCCAAAGCCTGCATTTGGCATTCCTGGGCCAGAGTCCAAACCCTGAGGAGCATGCTGTCTTGGTGAATACTGCAGTGGTAGCCTCTTCAGAGGCCCTTTCCCAAGGCAGCAACACCAGTGTAGGCGCATTGGCAGCTTGTCATCTGTGTGACCTCAGAGGAGCTAGTTATCAAGTGCTGTGGCTTGTTGGTTGGTTTGGTGGATGGAGCAGCAGAGTTGAAGTGCTTAGGTGGGAGGGAAGAGCCCCTTTCTCTAGGCCAGTGCTCCCCGGTGACCAGCCCTCTCTCTGCCTTGCTGCCCTGCTCTGCCAGCTGGGTTCTCTGGCTTTGCAGAAACTGTTTTTGGAAAAGTTGTGCTAGTGGGGTTTGGTCCTGTCACTTGGGCCTCATACTCTCCTGGATATACCACCTGAGATGTCTCCACTATGGCCTGCCAATGGCACTCACATGGAGTTATTGCACTATAGGGTATCTTGGCCAAAAAGAGGCTTAAAGAGCTGAGGGGGGTCCATTTCTTTGGAGGCACTCCACCTATCTTCAGGGAATGCTGTTCAGCCAGTTCTCACAGAGTTGAGTCCTCCTCTTGGGTAGATCCTAGCCTTGTCTCTTGGAGGGAGAATTCACTTCCTGTTCCCAGGTCATTTCCTTAGGGCTGGCCTTGATATCAGCTGTCTGTTGGACAGAGTTCATCTCAACAGTGGCTTGTTCTTGGCTTCACATCTGGACTGGCTGCGTCCTTCCCTGGTGGGTACAGCACTAAGGTATGGTGGGTAGCTATTGGTGCCAGGTGAGGCTAGGACTGCTGCTTTCTCTTACCATCCACTATCTCAAGAGAGGAAGGTATGGGGTTACTGAAGTTACAATGGCAGAGGATGGCCCTTTGTAAGCTTTTCAAGAGGAAGGACTTGTGTGATAGCTTCTCTATCAGTGTGTGTGGAAACCCCATTCTACTCTTGTTCCCTGGGGTTGGGCACTGTGCTGAGGGTACTCCCAAATGGGGATATAGGGAAACATTGTACTTCCTATACCAAGAGCTCTAGAAACACAAGGTACAGTAGGTTTTCCTGGCCTTGACTTGGTTGATATCCCCAGATTGTCCTTCTGGGAATGAGGCATCCCACAAATCCGTGGAAGCTCTGGGCAGGAAGTACTGACTTGGCTGTGGTGTGTAGGACAAAAAGACAGGATATACCAGGGGACCCTCACATGGGTTTGCAGCCCTTAGGTTTCATGGCTTGTGAGAACCATGATTAGTCCCCACCCAGCCTTCAGCCCTGAGCATCCGTGACCTACTTCCAGATGGGCTGTCATGACCAACAACTTCTCTCAGAGGGCCCTTAGAGCTGAAGGTGAAGCTGGGGACAGCAGAGAGGACTTAGCCTCCTGACTGAGAGTACACCCTTGTGTGGCTCTCTGCAGAGTCCATGTCATCCTGTCTTCTCATGCTTGTCCTGGAGGGCTATTCTCCAGCTGCCCTCAGCATATGCAGAGACCATCATCTTACACCAAGGCTGGGGACATGCTAATACATCTTGATAATTAATACTTTGTCTTTCAGAGCAGTGGCATCCCCACTCCCTTGCTTCTTTGAGGCCAGATCTAGGCCACTGTCCCATTTAAAAGTAGAACAATTCCCAAATGCAAATGAGGGAGGAACTGGCTAGTAGGTCTTGGAGTGGGAAAGGCATAAATAAGCCCCAGGGCTGAGAGGATGGGTGAACCTATTTCTCAAGTCTTGTGGTCCTTAGTACCCCTGCCCCTACTGCCTCTTGTTGGAGGCTGATGTGGTTACACTTAAGTCATGTAGCAGTGAGACAGTGTCAGTGGTAGGGATCTCTGAGAATCACTGTTTGCTGGGTCTAACCTAAAAGCCTGACTTGCAGTGGCGGTTAAAGGGTGTTGGCTAATCATACAAACTGGAGCCAAAGAAGGAGCAAGGAAGTGCTTTCAGGACTAGGGAGTGGGTTTTGTCCACCAACAAGCCCCGTATGAGAGGACAGCCTTTGGGGTGGCTCAGGTCTGCCACCCAGTGTGGGGGCGGTGCTATGTTCTTATGAAGCCCTCTCCTTCCTGTTCTCTTTGCAGTACAGCCTAGGCAATCAGAATGTGAACAAAGACTGGATCCACCTGTGTTGGCATTCTTCAGTGTCCCTGCCTGTTACTACATGCTAATTATACTGGAGTGCTCTGGCCTAGATGGAGGAGACCTGGGAGGGGCCAGCGTCCTTCATTCAAAGAAGGTCCCAGTGTCCTTGGCAAAGTGGCGTGGGTGTGATAATTACTTCTATAGAGTGTTGGCCAAGCCAGAGAAACAGCCAGCTCTCTCTAACTAGGACTGCTGCTGGATTTCCTTTCTACCCTTCCAGTGGTCTCTGAGTACAGTTGTCAGAACCCAGAAGGAAGGCCTGTAGAACCTTTTACACAGCTGCCTACCACACATGTGGAGTTACCAACCACCAAGGCTAAGAAGGTGCTGGGGCCTACGGTTGTGCCTGAAAGGCCAGCAGAAGGAAGGTGGGTTTCAAGAGGCACACGTGTACAGTTGGGTGTGGTGACACATGCTTATAATCCTACACTTGGGAGACAGTGGCAGGAGGATCAGGGTGGAAGAACATCCTTGGCTACATGATGGTTTAGGCTAGCCTGGGATACATGAGACCCTGTCTCAAAACAAGCAGAGACACACTAATGCCAGCTTCTTGAGGTTAGAGGGCCACCTAGGTCAACAAAGAACTGGTAGCCAACTGCTCCCTGGTGTGTGTGTTGGGGGGGGGGGGAGGGGAGTACTAAGACTATGACAGCATCTTTCAGTGGGCCTTCATCAAGATAAGTGTTCCTCGGCATACCAAGGGACTGACTCTTCCCTAACAGTAGCATGGAGAGCTCCTGAGAGCATTGATTGCTCTTCTGCCTACCTTTCTTTGTTCTGCACACTTAGCAAAAGAAGAATGTGCTGTCTCCATGCTCCCAAGAGATACTGTGCTCAAGGAAGGCATCCCCAGTGAGCAAACACTGAGGCAGGAGGAGGATAGGCTCTGGACAGGATGACAAGAGGGGTAGGTAGGGATTATAGGAACTGTGAGGCAGACAGCACTCAAGCCCATGCAGGACTCTAGTGTTTTCTGGAGGAACAGGTAATCCTCCTGGAGTCAGACAGACAGCCTATGAGTATTAGTGCCTGCTTTCACGGTGAACATGGCAAGGCCCAGTGTTAGCATTAGATCACCTCAAGACCCTATTGTAAGCGGTTTCTGCCCCATGGGCATCTCTGCTGAGCTCAGCTTCCAGCACTCTTCCTTCCCTCCCTGCTCAGGGTTTGAATAAGAGAGGAGCACTAGAAATGCTGGGGTACATTTCTCACAGGGCTTGTCAGTTTGGGGGAGTTGTTCTGGCACGGACACAAGCACAGGAGGCAGGTATACTGATGGAGTATGTGTTGCTGGGCCCCTGAACAGAATCCTGTCACCATTAGTTAACTGATGCCCCATACAAAGCCACCAGCACATAAGGCTACTGAGTCCCATGAAGTGACATGTCTATACTGAGCTAGAAAACAGACTAAAGATCTTGCTTGATTAGGGCCAAGTGCCATGGTCATGCCTGTAATTGTAGTGCTCAGGAAGCTGAGGCAGGAGAATCGGGAGTTTGCTGCCAGTATAGGCTACATTGTAAGACTCTCTGTGAAAATAATCAAAGGCGGGCTGGAGAGATGGCTCAGAGGTTAAGAGCACTGACTGCTCTTCCAGAGGTCCTGAGTTCAATTCCCAGCAACCACATGGTGGCTCACAACCATCTGTAATGAGATCTGGTGCCCTCTTCTGTATACATAATAAATAAATCTTTAAAAAGAAAGAGAGAAAGGGAGAAAGAGAGAGAGAGAGAGAAAGAAAGAAAGAGAGAGAGAGAGAGAGAGAGAAAGAAAGAAAGAAAGAAAGAAAGAAAATAATCAAAGGCAATAAGAGTGTGAAGTTAGCTAAGATTACTTAGTAGCGCCCTGAGAGGGCTGGGGAGTCCCAAGAGACACCTTGATTAGAAAAGGGATATTTAGGGGCTGGAGAGATGGTTCAGAGGTTAAGAGCACTGGCTGCTCTTCCAGAGGTCCTGAGTTCAATTCCCAGCAACCACATGGTGGCTCAAACCATGTGTAACAAGATCTGGTGCCCTCTTCTGGCCTGCAGTCATACATGCTGTATACATAATAAACAGATAAATCTTTTTTAAAAAAGGATATTTAGTAACTCAGTAACATCATTTGTGATAAATTTCATACTGACAGGACAAACAACATTCTAGCTATGTTAGATTAAACAAAGTATGCTAAAGTCTTTTCACCTGATCTTTGTTATTTTGTGGGGTTTTCTTCTTCTTCTTCTTTTTTTTTTTTTTTTTTTTTTTTTTTTTTTTTTTTTTTTTTGGTGGAGCTGAGGATCGAACCCAGGGCCTTGCACTTGCTAGGCAAGCGCTCTACCACTGAGCTAAATCCCCAACCCCTTTTTGTGGGGTTTTATAAGATTTCATTTGTTTTATTTTATGTGTATGAATGTTTTACCTGCATATGTGAATGTGTGCCTGGTACCCAATGATGTCAGAAGAGCATGTCAAATCCCTTGGAACTGGAGTTACAGATGGTTGGGAAGCATCATGTGGGTGCTGGGAATCCAACCTAGGTCCTCTGCAATCTCAACAAGTGTTCTTAGCCATTGAGCCATATCTAAAGCCCCTGTTTGTCCATCTCTGAGATGGGTCTCAGTGTGTGCCCAGACTGGCCTAGAGATCCGATCTGCCTGCTTTAGCCTCCCTAGTGCTGGGTACAGACATGCACATGCCCAGCTCTGTCTGTTCTTTTTTGAGCTTTGTATTACTATTATCATATGTGGAGGTCAGAAGACATATGTGGAAATTCTTCCACTGTGTGTTCTGGCCAGATCTCCAGCCCTCTCTTAGTTCCTTGTGCTTCCTTTGTGTGGGTTGCAGAAAGCCTGAACCAGTACTGTACTGTACTGTCTGGTCTGGACCGGCCAGCCCTCCCTAAAGGAACAGTTGGGGAGGACTCGTGGCATCTTGTGCTTTATGAGCTCTGAGAGAAGCCACAGACAGCATGTAAATAAATGAGCACAACCTTGTTTAGCAAACCCATTTGTAGACACTGAAATGTGAATTTCAAGCCGACATGGTAGCTAACACTTATGATCACAGCACTTGGGAGGCAGAGGCAGGAGGAGCCTGAGTTTAAACCCAACCTAGGCTACATAGTGAGACCCTACCTCCAGAAAAAGGATGTGTGTGTGTGTGTGTGTGTGTGTGTGACATTTTAGTTTTAGTTCACGTAAGTTTTGTTTCTCCTACCCTTTTCCTTTGTTTTCTTCCTTTCCTTTTCTTTTCTTCTTTTTTCTGGTTTAAAACTAACTCTGTAGACCAGGCTGGCCTTGAACTCACAGAGACTCACCTGCCTCTGCCTCCCACATGCTGGGATTAAAGGCATGTGCCATCACCACCTGGCTTGCTTTGTTCTCTAACCATTCCAAAGTATGAATTAAAAGCTTTCAAGTCTCACACAGTCAGTCACCAAGCCAGTGGGGCCAGTCCCTTGACAAAAGCAGCCTCTCACATGCTAACTCAGAAGGTAGTTGGGAAACATTGCTTCATGGGAGAATCAGCTAGTTCTGATTGAAACCTCTTGGTGAAAGGTTGCAGGACTAACTGGCCCCATGCCTGGGTGTGTTGGAGAGGGTTTGGGCTTGATTCTGTTGGTCCTCTCAGATGTCAAGTGCTGACTCTCAAAGGCACTACACAGGCTGTTACCTGTCATGTGGGGCTGTCTCTTGAATCTGCAGTACTTTGTAGGTTGTCTCTCAGCTCCTTATATCAGTCTCCCCTCACCTACACCCCAATACCAGAGCCAGTGTTATAGAGGCGTACTCAGAAGCCAGAGAATGTGCTGTCAGTGAGTGATAGGAAACCCAGGGGTAGGAACTGCCAAAACCAGGACGAGTTTGTGCTCTACCCAGTCAGAGGGTAGCAGAGCTACACACCTTAACCTAGAGCCCAAAGAGGGACCCCCACACATCCAGTTTCTCATGTGTGTTGATCTCCCCAATTGCCAAGTCCTCCCTGTCCCAAAGATCTATCTATCTCTCTCTCTCTCTCTCTCTCTCTCTCTCTCTCTCTCTCTCTCTCTCTCTCTCTCACACACACACACACACACACACACACACACACACACACACACACCACCCTTGGCCAGCAGGTGTAAAATGGCTCTCCCTGCAGCACAAGCATCTGCTCTCTAGCTCATGCATGGACAGTTTCTTAGGGTCCCTGGCATTTGTCTGGTAGGTGTGTGCTTACACAGTCAGCTGCTGCTCTTCTAAGGGCACAGTTTGGTCCTGACCTCTTAGATCATCAAGTACCATCCTGCTCTGTCCTCTGCTCCTTCGCTATTTCCTTCCCTGTGGGCTAAACGTCTCCCTAACAGTTTCTTCTGTAATAAAGCAAACTGTCCTCCTAACTGGGAAATAAAGCCCTCTGAAGACTAGAGACAAGTTTGAGGGGACGATGGGTTTTTTCAGATTAGGATGATAACCTGAAACCTTAATACACCACAAGTCAGGGAACTGCAGCTCCATTTGGTGCTGGCCTTTGGCCTGTGGCCTATTCTCTTGTGGGGCTTGTCTGTGGGATGTGCCCTACAGTGCTGAGTACTTTAAAGTCATGCCTAGGTCCCTGAACCTCACTTTCCCCTGTGTACTCCAGGCCACTTGGCATGCTGGGAAACTCACTCAGGGCCTAGAGTTTCATCTGTGTGAATCACACTGTTTCTTTTCTCTTTTTATTCTGTTCATTGTTGTTGTTGTCTCACTGACCAGCCGGCTGCCCTTTCTCCGGTGTGGGCACTCTCCTCTCTCCATGCTTCCGTTCGCGTGCCACCGGCCAGAGGTGACCAGGCCCTGCTCTCTACGTGGCCACTGTCAGGGGGGCCATGGGGAGCTCTGCCTCCTCCCTGGCTGCCGAGACGGAGTCAGACCACGGCTTCCCTGGGGGGCCACCCTACCCAGGACCCCCAGCAGCAGCTGGCTGGTGTAGGAGCGGCCCTGGGGAGACTGTCTGGGGAAGTGCTCTGGTCACCAGACAGCACCCACGTCCCCGGGCCCGAAGGTAAGAAGGTGGGGAGGGGCAACCCTGAGGGGTCTTAAGCAGGAGACTGCTCTTTCAATGTGTCCCTGTTTGGCACAGATGCTTGCTCAGAACAGGGCTTTTTGTTTATCAGTGCTCTCTGGCAGCTCATTTCCCCTAAAGGTGCAGGAACTCATCTGATCTGGGGTTATTGCTGCTCCTGGCTGGCAGGTCTGGGACTTTCCTTTGCCTGAGGTTCTACTATGGCCCACTGTTGAACAGTGCTTGCCCAGGGCCTGCTGAATTCTTGTGAAGGCTGTCTGGAGACCCCCTTCCTAGGGGGCTGATGACTTCAGACCTTGTAGCTAGCTAGGATGTGTTAAGAGTGCTGGCTTGCTTCACAGGGTTGTCAGAATTGAACACTGCTTCCCTTCCCAGCCTATGGTACATATCTATGCTCCAGTATGGCTGCCTCTAGGGATGCCATCTGGCTGTGAGGAACCACAGGGGCCTGCCTTTATCTGCAAGTCTTTTCCACAGCATGCATGTCATGTCATTAATTCCTTTTGGAAGAGTTTCTGGCACCCCCTAAATATCTAGGACTCTACCTCAGAGAAGATGCAGACCTAGTAGATCTGTTCTAGAGAACCCAGGTAACACTGATCTTTTCTTTACTCAGAGAAATGCATGGCTGTGACTTCTACAAATCAGCTCACTTACCCATCTGCCGGGCATAGGAAGTTAGCTGGGCATAGAACACAGACAAGAGACTGCCTTCTGAGGTGCCTTTAACACTAAGCTCTGAGATGGCAGACAAGTGACCTTTTGGAGCTGCTGGAAGGAGGCACTGAGTCTGAATGTATCTATCTGAGTCACTCTATTCACTGGGATACTCAGGCACTGGGAACTCAAGATCTAGAGAGACAGGACAAACAGAACTATGGAGGGACCTTGAAGCAAGTGGGGGTACTGCACTGTTTCTCATGTGCATGAAGACATGACAGTGCCCGCTTCCCCTTAGTATTGCAAGATGCTCCAGGCAATTCCACCGATACAAGTTGTAACTCCTTTAAGCCATTTTATTGGAATGTGACTTATACACTGTCTCAGTTTTTCTACTGCTGTGATAAAACACCATTGGCCAAAATCAACTGGGGAGAGAAGAGTTTATTTCAGCTTACAGTTCACAGCACAGTCCACCTCTGAAGGAACTCAGAGCAGAAACCTGGAGGCAGGAACTGGTGCAGAAGCCATAGAGAAGAGCTGCTTGCTGGGTTGCTCCTCTTGGCTTGCTCAGCTTGCCTTATAGCATCCAGGACCACCAGTCCAAGGGTGGCACTGCCCACATTAAGTTGGGCCTTCCTACATCTACCATCAATCATGAAAATGTACCACAGGTTTGCCCACAGGCCAAATAGTGGGGGTATTTTCTCAATTGAGGATCCCTCTTCCAAAATGACTCCAGCTTGTATCAAGTTGACATAAAACTTCACACACCATCAAATTCACCTGTTATTAATGTATGTTCAGGTCTTTTTCAACCAATTCATAGCTTTGTCCCAACATCCTTATAAGTTAGTTTGCACCTAAAAGAGATCCTGTGTGCAGTCACTCCATCCCTGCACTTGCCCCAGGTAGCCACTGAACTGCTTCCTGTTTGTAGGTTTACCTTTTCTAAAGATTTTACATGTGACCTGGGTGTCTGACTGGCTGCTTCTTTCACTCAGCATACTGTCCTTAAGGTTCATCCACATTGCAGCATGGACCTCCTTCCTTTACATGCTTCAGTGGTATTCTGTTGTAAGAATAAGCTACCCTTGGCTTGTCTGCTCATGAATAGTATGTTATTTCCACTTAGCTTTTATAAGGCTGCTTATAAACATTCATGCTAAAGGTTTTATGTGGGCATCTGTTTAATTGTTTTGGGTATATCCCTGATCTGGAGCTGCTGTGTTTGGGGTAAGTTTATACAACATTCTGAGAAACACTGCTGTCTGAGGGTTGGCCCACTTACATTCCCACTAACAGTGTTGGCAGGGTTCTGGTGCCCCTGACTTTGATAATGCTTCCTATCATCTGTCTTTGACTCTAACCACCCTGCAGGGTGTGCAGTGGAGCTTTACTTGATTGAATTTGCATTTTTCTGATGGCTGATGGTGTTGAACATCTCATGTTTTCATATATGTGTGTGTATATGTATGTATGTGTCTCCTGAGGAAAAAATGTTAAGAGTAGAATTGCTAGGCCCACACTGTGGCTTCGTGTGCTGAGGCTATATGTTAGACTTGTTTTCTCAGTCTTGTGTCAGTAAGCAGTGCTCCAGCAGAGAATGTCACCATGTACATGTCACATGGGTGGATGGCTCTCCTACTTTTACATTTACACACTTTTACTAAGTTCAAGTGTGTAAATGAAAGTGCAAGGTTCATTATTGTTTAATTTTTAAGTGAGGTTTTTTAGGGGGGCATGGGGGGTTGCTCAGCATTGTGTATCACACCCATAGCTGCAGAATTTGGCAAGCTGAGGCAAGAGGCAAAGTAAGATTGCTGAGCAGTTAAGGCAGCCTGGGCCACATAGTGAGTTCCAGGCCAGCCAGGGCTACTGAGTGAGGAGACCCTTTCTCAAAAGACAAAAGTAAAAGCACAAGATTCAAGAGGCTGTAGAGTTGGCACAATGGTTGAAGCACTTACCACTCTTCCAGAGGACCTGGGCTCAGCTCCCACTGTGGCTCATAGCCATCTGAAACTCTGTTTCTAGGGATCCAGTGCCTCTTCTGACCTCTCGGGGTTCCAGCATGTCCATGGTACATATACATACTCTCAGGCACAAATATGCATGAAATTAAATGTGTGTGTGTGTGTGTGTGTGTGTGTGTGTGTGTGTGTGTGTGTGTGTGTTTAAAGCACAAGATTTTTGAGGCAGGTGGATCTCTGTGAGTTTGAAGCCAGCCTGGTCTACATAGTGAGTTCTAGGACAGCTAGGGCTTCAAAGAGAGAACCTGGCTCAAAATAAATAAATAAATCACAAGGGTGTTTTGTTTGTTTGTTTGTTTTGTTTTGTTTTTTGAGCTGAGGATTGAACCCAGGGCCTTGTGCTTGCTAGGCAAGCGCTCTACCACTGAGCTGAATCCCCAAACCAATCACAAGGTTTTTAAATCCAGAACTGTGGCCAGGCATGATAGTGCAATCCTATAATTCCAGCACTCTAGAGGTGGAAACAAGAGGATTGGGAGTTCAAGTACAGCTTGGGCTATGTGAGGGGGAAAAAAAATTAAAGACATCTAGAATTGTTTGGCTGGACAAGTTCATCTGAGATAAAACAAGGAGGTAGGATTAAGAGAACGGCCAGGCAGAGTTGGTGCACGCCTATAATCCCAGCACTCAGGAGGCAGAGGCAGGTGGATCTCTGTGAGTTCGAGGCCAGCCTGGTCTATAGAGTGAGTTCCAGGACAGGCTCCAAAGCTACACGGAGAAACCCTGTCTTGGAAAAAAAAAAAAAAAAAAAAGAGGAGCGAGACCCAAGACTTGAAGATGTGTCTTCACTCCATAGTGCTCCATCTTCCTGCCAGGCCCTCCTAAATAGGTGTCCCCAGTAGTACTAGTTCCCACGGGCATCCAGGTTGAGTCAGAAATCAACAGTGTTAATGATCTGGAAGAGTTCATACATATCCAAACGAGAGAGAGGATGGACATCAGAGGGCTGCAGGCCTAGACGAATGGCAGGAAGGCAGGAGGTGACACTATTCTGTGACCACCCTTCGGGACTCCTTCCCCACATGTGTGCACTCACACAGAAGTAACACAGCCTGGGAAACAGCAGCCTTTCCCCAGCTCTTACAGGGTGCTAGGTGGGCGGGGAGAAGCATGGGGCAGAAATTAGCAGCCATCGCAGCCCCTCACCTCTCAGGACTACCGCCTCCAGCATAGCTACTGTTCTCCTTTTGGGTAACCCCCATTGTGTGGATAAAAAGGCAGCTCACACTAGCTGAGCCCAGGTCAAGGTGCACCTTCTCCCTCCTCCACCCACTTGAGAGCCCATTACAGGAACCCTGCTATGTCTAGCCTCACCTGGCTGGTTAATCAGTAGACAGTTGATTCAGGCATTGGCTGCCCAGGGACAGAGACAAGGAGGACACACCCATCCAGAAAAACCGAGCAGGCCAGACTATAGTCAGCCTAGGAGAGTAGACACTACTCTCACCTTATACAGGCCCTCAGGACAGTCTACCCTGAGCACGAATTAGGGCTAAGAACCTGGCAAGGGTAAGGCTTGGAGCTGCTCTGTTGGTCAGGGGCATCCATCTTTTGGTGGCTAATGAGTAGCTTCCCAGTGCTTCCTCAGGTTGGTAGTTTTATTGGGGAAAGACTCCTGCCATGACCACAGCAGGATGCAGCAACTTTCAGGTCCTCTGGGTGCTCACTCCCTGGTTCCTCAGGTAGACTGTTGCAGCTTTGGAGCCTGTCACCTCCCTGTGCATGAGGTCTGAGTGTGGAGATGCCCAGGAAGCTGAGAACAAAGCCAGTGTTTTGAGTAGACTTCTGGCAGTTGACTCAGTTTGCTCTCTGTTGTGAGCCTGTCTTGAAGAGTTGGAATTACTTCTGTGAGCTCATGTGCTGTGATTTAGGAGTGTTTGTGTTGAGATTTCTTGAAAATCAAGTACAAAAACCCTTTTAAATTTCTTTTTACTTCTGGATCTAGGAGTCAAGCCCAGTATCTCATACATGCTAGGCAAGCACTCTGCCACCTAGCAACACTCTAGCCTTTGTGTGGAGAGTTCCTCAGGGGTTTTGCCAAAGTCTGTATACAGATTTTATTGGGTCTTCAGCTCTACACAGGTTTTTGCTGCAGACTTTGGTGATAGACTTGCCTATAGACTTCAGGTCTTTAGCCCTGGGTCCCTTCCCAGGCCTTGCAGTATAGGACTGGCCATGGACTGTGGGCATTAACCAAGTGAACCAAGGATGCTGAAGGATAGGGATCCTATGAGGTTCATAGCACACAGCTGACCAGAGTTGTCCTAAGACTCCTTGGTCTTGACAGATTTTTCTGGTTACAGAAGACCCACAGCTTGGCCTCTGGCCAGTTTGTCCTATTTCTCAGGAACAAGTTTGATCTTTAGACTTTGTTTTCTTTGGAGCTGTCCTATACTACAAATGGAGTCTTCTGATTTGGCTAAGAGTTTCCCATGTGGTTCCCCTACCTACCTCTCATCCCAGTCAGTGGCCAGGCTTTAGGTTCAGCTGGGCCAAAGCCAGACCCTGCCACCCCAGCTGTTCCCTGAGCTGAGTGAGCACCAGGACTTCTCCCTAGTCATTTTTCTTCTTGCTAGGACAGAGCACCTGACAGACGCACCGTGAGGGAAGAAGGACTCTTTAGCTCATGTTTCTGTGGTCCATATTCCATTGTGAAGGGAGGAGGTTTGCCGGGGGAAGTCAGGGAAATCTCAGAGGGACCAGAGGGACCTGCCTGCCTCTGCCTTCTGAGTGCCGGGATTATAGGCATGAGCTACCACACCCGGCTCATGCCAACATTCAAGTCAGCCTCAATGCAAAAGAGAGGAAATGGGGCATAGCAGAGTAAAACGGGGTCAAATGCCAAACTCTGTCCTGCACCTGTAGCTTATTGTGACATTATCTAGACTCTAACAGCCTTCTGCCATCCACAGCGCACACACACACACACACACACACACAGCCTGCCTCTCAAGCCAGCTCCACTCTGTTCCTGCAGCTCTCCTCAGCAGACATCCTATGTCCTGGCATTTCCAGTATCGTGGGTGTTCATTGCATCTTGGAGTTTACCTTCACAGCACTGTGCCTTCTCAAGGCCGTGCAGAAAATCTGACTGGGTATTCAAATATGTAAGCCTATGAGGCCATTTTCATTCAAACCATAGAGGTATATAGTCTATTAGTCAAGGAAGGCATGGCCATGGGAGCATGAGGCAGCTGGTTGTGTTGTCTGCAGTAAAGAAGCTCATGCTTCCTCCTTTTTTTCTCTTTTAAATACTAATTTATAGTGTGTGTGTGTGTGTGTGTGTGTGTGTGTGTGTGTGTGTGTGTGTGTGTGTGTATGCATGCCATGGCTCACATGTGGAGGCCAGAAGACACTTTATGAGAGTTGGTTCTTTCCTTTCACCATGAGGGTCTCCAGATGTCAAACTCAGGTCATCAGATTTAATGGCCCTCCTCCCCCCTTCTTATTTAATCTAAGATTCCAGTCTATGGGATGGTGGTGCTCACATTCAGAGTGAGTTTTCTGGGCTAGGCGTGGTGGGACATGGTGTTAATCCCAGCACTCAGAAGAAGTAGGGAAGTCCTATTTTTGAGGCCTGCCTGGGCTACAGAGTGGGTCCTCTGTCTTTGGTTAAACCTCTCTAGAAATACCCTCAAAGACACCGCCAAATGTGTCTTCTGTGTGATTCCAAATCCAGTTGAGTTGACAGTAAACATTAATTAACCATCACAACCTTCCTCAGCCTGGATGGTCAGTGGCCTAGGGCTGAATCAGAGAATGCCCCGAGAGTCCCCTAGGACATTTCGTGAGGATTGACTTCCCTCAGGAGATTCCTGGGAAGTGACCTATCAGACTCACTGTGGCCCACTAGGACCCTCTGGGATACCCATCCTGCTTGTGCTATGAAGTAGATGTGCAGGTGGAGACAGTAGTGCTCTCATAGGAGAGGGTGTCAAGGGGCATCCTCTGCTGGCACACACTGTGTTCTGTCCTTAACCATGAGCCCTCACCAGGTAAAGGAGTTCAGGAGCGAGGTCTGGTGATCTCCAGGCTCTGAGCTGAGCCTAAGCATCTCTCTACCTGTCCTTCCTAGGGCTACCCAGCCTACACAGGAAGGTAGAATCAGAACCAACTCTGGGTCCCTAGGCAAGTCATATTTTAGAGGGAAGAATTTTTTTTTTTCTGAAGAATAATGTTTTCCTTTTTCTTGAACCAAAGGTTAGAAGCATAAGCTTCGTGCTCCGCTGTAAAAGCAATTGATTTTCCTAGAGGCAGAGCAGCTGTGGTCAGTTCAAACGATGGGTATTGTGAAGGTGTATTTGCAGCTCAACCCTGTCATGGAGCCCAGCACCCTTTCCATCCACCTGAGGGAACCGTCCTGGGAGCAGGCAGTCAGGCCAGGAGCACAGGAAACCTGCCTCCACACAAGCACAGAGACTGCACTCCATGTACTCTATGCATTTGTCCCAAAGCCCAGAAGAATGTCAAGTAGTGGGGATAATGCAAGATGCAAGCCTCATAACCTCAACCTCCGTCCAGGCTCACCCTGTGTCTGTTTTATATCCTCACTGTGCTCAGGTGGCCTTTCCAAGAAGGATCCATACAGCCTTCCAGTACTCACTGCCACCCTGCTACAAGCCTAGTGGGGTGGAGTGTGCCAAGCCCATAAGAAACAGGCCTGAATGCCCAGGTCCAGGCTCTGATTCTTCCCTGAACTGGGTGGGACTCAAGGGTTCTCCCATGGCACCTATGGATGGGTGGGGCTACAAAGCTGAGGATGCACACTGGGCAAAGGCTTAAATTGTTCTTGACTGAAGACCACCCCACCTCTATCCCTCCTGAACATGTTCTAGAACAGAACATTGCTGACCCCAAGTTAGCCACACTTTCCACGTTGCTGGCTCTGCAGCCAGGCAGGCATCTCCCAGTCCCAGTCACCCTCCATGGAAAAGTGTTGTCCTGTTGCCCATGGAACATTGTGACCGTAGGCCTCAAAGGAGCCTCACTAATCAGGTTCTTCCCTTGCAGCCACACACATTCTCCTGGGTCTATGGCCACAGTTGGGGAGTGGTCCTGTGCGCGCTGCACCTTCCTGAACCCTGCCGGCCAACGCCAGTGCTCCATCTGTGAGGCCCCCAGGCACAAGCCAGATCTTGACCAGATCCTGCGGCTCAGCGTAGAGGAGCAGAAATGGCCCTGTGCACGCTGTACATTTCGGAACTTTTTAGGCAAAGAGGCTTGTGAAGTATGTGGCTTTACCCCAGAGCCTGTTCCTGGAGCCCCTCTGCTGCCCATTATCAATGGGGCCCTGCCCAAGCCACCCACCGTACTGGTGGAACCAAAGGGCAACTGCAAGGAGGAAGCAGGCCCTGTGCGGACAGCAGGGCTAGTGGCCATGGAGCCAGCCAGAGGGCACGCGGAGGAAGAAGAAGAAAAGGAGCAGGAGGACGAAGGCAAAGGGGCAGAGCCTGGCAGTGGCTGGGCGTGCCAGCGCTGTACACTGCATAACACACCAGTGGCCAGCTCTTGTTCTGCCTGTGGGGGACCCCGGAAACTGTCATTGCCTCGCATCCCCCCAGAGGCCCTGGTGGTTCCCGAGGTTGTGGCCCCTACTGGCTTCCATGTTGTTCCTGCTCCATCCCAGCCTATCCTCCCTGGGGAAGGTGCTGAGGCTGATTCTCCTTCTACCAGCCAGGGTCCCACCTCCACTGACCAGGAGCCCCCTAGGGTACCACCCTTCAGCCCCTTCTCACCCACCCTACAGAACAACCCTGTGCCCAGAAGCCGCCGGGAGGTCCCCCCTCAGCTTCAGCCACCTGTGCCTGAGGCTGCTCAGTCCTCGACCTCCACAGGCTCCAAAGGGCCCTCCCAGGGCCCTGGAAGAGCTGCAGCTGGGGCCTCCCGCCTCGCTGAGCTGCTATCAGGCAAGGAGTTGCTGTCAGGCAAGCGACTGAGTGTATTGGAGGAGGAGGCCCCAGAGAGCAGCCCTGCCCGCTGTGAGTCGTGCAGCGATGTCATTGACCTGGCTGGAGACACTGTCCGCTACACACCTGCCAGCCCCTCCAGCCCAGACTTCACCACCTGGTCATGTGCCAGGTGCACACTTAGGAACCCCACAACAGCCTCCAGGTGTTCAGTGTGTGGTGGCTCCAAGCTGCATGGTTTCCAGGAGCACAGTGAACCCCCTACCCACTGCCCCGACTGTGGTGCCGACAAGCCTGGCCCCTGTGTTGGCTGCTGTGGACGAGCTCCCTCAGCACATAAGGCTGCCCGTCTCTTGCCTGATCGCCTGGGCCAGTGGGCCTGCCCTGCCTGCACCCTGATCAACACACCTCGGGCCAAGCACTGTGCAGCCTGCCATACACCACAGCTTCTAGTGACCCAGTGCCGGGGGACTACACCCCTGAGGCGCAGGGAGAGCATGCATGTGGAAAAGCGGAGGCAGACAGACGAGGGCGAGGCCAAGGCACTCTGGGAGAACATAGTGGCTTTCTGCAGAGAGGTAAGTAGCCTCTTTTCTGAGGCTGAGAGCTAGCTTGGCCCAAGGTAACCAACATTTACCTCCACTATTCATGTCACACTCCCTCAGCTCACATGCCTAGGAGGATCCCAGACCTCCCATGTGGAAGCCCACAGAGGAGGAAGGGGATACAGTGAGACTGTCCTACACAGGGCAGCATGCCCTGGTAAAGCTCAAGGCTGGGATACCTGGTGTTCTGTATGAGCTGCAGAGCCTGAACCCTGGGTGGCCTCACCCTTGTGTCAGCTGAAAGAGCAGCTGGAACTGTGGCCTTCTTGCCACTGACCTGCAGTGTCATGGGCAGGGAGGCCATGTGTCCCCCATGACCACTCAGGATCATCCATTCAGAGTTGCCTAGCACCAAGTTTGGTATAATGTGCAAGAGCCCCACCCCAACCTTCTAAAGCTCTCTTGGGAGGGTGGGGTCTTTCCCCCAAAAGGTAGAGTGTAATCATTCTGGGCCTGAGGCTGCCCTGCCCAGCCTGAGTGTCCGGCCATGGTCCCTGCAGAATAGTGTGAACTTTGTGGATGACAGCTTCCCCCCCGGGCCTGCATCTGTCGGCTTCCCAGTGGGCGACAGCGTCCAGCAGCGAGTGAGACAGTGGCTGCGGCCCCACGAAATCAACTGCTCTGTCTTCAGGGACCACGGCACTCCGTGGTCAGTCTTCCACACCCTGAGGCCCTCTGACATCCTACAGGGGCTGCTGGGGAACTGCTGGTGAGGCTCCAGGTTCCTGCCAGGGACAGACAGGCTCAGGGGAGGATGGTGGCTACTGGTCCAGTTCTGGGCATGTTGTGAAGTTGTCTGGCTCCATCCAGGTTCCTGAGTGCGTTGGCAGTACTGGCTGAACGTCCCGACCTCGTGGAAAGGGTGATGGTCACACGTAGCCTATGCACAGAGGGTGCCTACCAGGTGCGGCTGTGCAAGGATGGTACATGGACAACAGTGCTGGTGGATGACATGCTGCCCTGCGATGAAGCTGGCTTTCTGCTCTTCTCACAGGTGGGACAACAAGGTGGGAGGCAGGGTCAGGAAACCAGGCAGCCTATGACTCTGATCCCTCCCCCAGGCACAGCGGAAGCAGCTGTGGGTGGCTCTCATTGAGAAAGCGCTGGCCAAGCTGCACGGCTCCTACTTTGCCCTCCAGGCAGGGCGTGCCATTGAAGGCCTGGCCACACTCACCGGTGCCCCCTGTGAGAGCCTGGCGTTGCAGGTCAGCTCCACTAACCCCCGAGAGGAACCTGTTGACACTGACCTCATCTGGGCCAAAATGCTGAGTTCTAAGGAGGCTGGGTAAGAGACAGTCACTGCCATGGTCTGTGGCATTGCGAGGAGAAAAGAGGCAGAGTGGTGGGAGAGGTGGGGAGCAGTGCCCTCAGACTGCCTGCAGCTAACATGGTGCTCTAGTGCAGCTAGCCATAGCCAAGAAGTCTAACTGGTACTCCATTCTAGGTAGCCACATTGGGAAGAGCCCTGATCTCATTACTTCCCACTTAGGGAAGTCAAGAGTCCACAGAGGAGCCCTGAGGAGTGGGAGGAGGTGTTCTGAGATGTGCCACACCATGGCCAGCACTGGGAATCTTGACTCCCTTTTCCAAGGTCTAGAAGAGTCTAGACCCAGAGACCTACAGAAGCCCTGGGCCTGGTAGTGGATGTCAAAATCCCTGCCTCCAGCTGAACCATTTCAGGCCTAAGCCTTCAGAAACCAGCTTGTTCTAGCCCAGGCATTCTGAGCTCATCCATAGTGGGCCAGTACTTCATGAAAGCATATGTCACGTGGGTCCCAGACTATACCCCACATTCAAGAAGGTCCATCTCCCCTGCTACCTATCCATTCCATCAGCCAACGTCACTTTACCCACACAGGTTCCTCATGGGTGCCTCCTGTGGAGGAGGTAACATGAAGGTAGATGATGCTGCTTATGAGAGCCTAGGTCTGCGTCCCCGCCATGCCTACTCCATCTTGGATGTTCGTGATGTTCAGGGCTCTAGGTAAGGGTCCAACTGGCTGAGGGTGAACAAGTGCGTGAACACAAGGCACATAGTCTTGGTTCTCAGTCCTGTGATCTACAGGCTCCTGCGACTCCGGAACCCATGGGGCCGTTTCTCCTGGAATGGCAGCTGGTCGGATGAGTGGCCACACTGGCCAGGGCACCTGCGAGCTGAACTCATGCCACATGGCAGCAGCGAGGGTGTTTTCTGGATGGAGTATAGTGACTTTATCAGGTACCTGGATGCCCTCACCTGTCCCATGGCCAGATCTTCAGGGAGCTGGTCTAGATAAGCAACTTGTCCATGTCCCAGCTCCTGCAGACCTCTTAAAGGCAGCTCTTGGTCTGGCCATGGAATTTAGGTCTATATGAAACAGGGCTTAGGTGTGTGATTCTGCACCCCCATGGTGTTCAAGAAACAGTCAGTTCACTATCGCTGTGACATATACTGGAGAGGAACAGTTTAAAAGCAGGAGTCAATAGGTATGATAGTATGCATATCTGTAATCCCAATGCTCCAGGAGCTGAGGCAGGAGGATCCCAAATTCCTGAAGTACATAATGAGTTCCAGGCCAGTCTAGGCTATATGAGACCCCATCTCAAAAACAAAAGCAAAACTTAATTTGCTCATGGCTTCAAAGATTTCAGCACATGATCAGCTGATTCCATTGCAATCGATCTGGTAAGGCAGAAGGGTATGGCAGAGCAAAGGTGCTTACCTCATTGCCTCCAAGAAGCAGAGACAGACAGGAAGAGGCTAGGTATGCCCTTCAAAGACCAGGCCTCCAGTGTCCTACTTCCTCCAACCAGGTACTACCTCTTGATAGCCTGTTCATTCAGCTTTGAACTCATCCGTGGCTTCACCTGCTGATGAGGTCAATTCCTTTTGATTGCGGTAGCATCACCAGCTGGGGACCATAGCAGGGCTGCCTCCTAGAGAAGGGCTTCCTGCCTATCAGTCCTTTACTGGAGAGATGCCAGGGGCTCCCAGGGCAGGGAGGGAGTGCTAGGAGACAACCAAGAGCAGTGAAGCAGGGAGTCTGCCATGCATGCTGAAAACGGAGCAACAAAGGCCCATAGTGTGAGCACTGCATCCCAGAGCTGGAGCATTGGGCTGCACTCTGCTCAGTCACCCTTTTTCCTCACTGTTAGGTACTTTGACTCTGTGGACATCTGCAAGGTACACTCAGATTGGCAGGAGGCACGAGTTCAGGGAAGTTTCCCAAGCACTGCCAGTGGACCAGTGGGTGTGACGGCACTCACAGTGCTGGAGCGTGCCTCTCTGGAGTTTGCCCTTTTCCAGGAGGGCAGCAGGTAGGCAACAGGTTGAGCACTATACCAAGTTAAAAGCTCATGGCTATGGCCACATGAGCACCCAGCCTATTATCTCTGGCCCCCAGGCGCTCGGATTCAGTAGACAGTCACCTCCTGGATCTGTGCATCCTGGTGTTCCGGGCCACTTTTGGCACTGGTGGCCGCCTGAGCCTGGGCCGCCTCTTGGCCCACAGCAAACGTGCTGTTAAGAAGTTTGTGAACTGTGATGTCATGCTGGAGCCTGGCGAGTATGCTGTGGTGTGCTGTGCCTTCAACCACTGGAACCCTGCTCCACCAGGGCCCCCTGCCCAGGGTAAGGGCCCCAACCAAATGAGGCCCATACCCACCTTCCTACCCTCTGAGCCCCAAAGCCCACCCACGGGAAAGCTGCTGGCTCCCTTATCCACACCCCCCACAGCCTCCAGCCCCTCAGCAGGGGTCCCCCGAGGTGCCCCCGAGCCACCCGGCCACGTACTCGCAGTGTACAGCTCCAGGCTGGTCATGGTGGAGCCGGTGGAGGCGCAGCCAACCACACTGGCCGATGCCATCATCCTGCTCACTGAGAGCCGGGGCGAGCGGCATGAGGTGGGTGGGGTCCTGATGGGGGAGGGCAGCGGGTGGGCAACCACCAGCCCTGGCCCACCCACCCTGTGCCTGTGCCCAGGGCCGAGAGGGCATGACCTGCTACTACCTGACTCATGGCTGGGCGGGGCTCATCGTGGTAGTGGAGAACCGGCACCCCAAGTCCTACCTGCACGTGCAATGTGATTGCACCGACAGCTTCAATGTGGTATCCACACGTGGCAGCCTGCGTACCCAGGACAGTGTCCCACCCCTGCACAGGTGGGTACCTGCTATTTTTCCCCCTACCCTAGGCCCTGGTCTCCCACTGGTTCTCATTAGCCCTGTCCTGCAGGCAGGTTCTGGTGATCTTGTCCCAGCTGGAAGGCAATGCTGGATTCTCCATCACCCACCGCCTGGCACATCGCAAGGCAGCCCAGGCCTTCCTCAGCGACTGGACAGCCTCTAGGGGTACCCACAGCCCCCCACTCACACCTGATGTGGCTGGTCTACATGGACCCCGGCCACTATGACTACAGTTCCCTAGGGCAGGAGCTATGTGCAGATCCACCCACCTGCCCTCCCCTACATGCACTTTATGAGGGAGACCCCCAATGGAGGATGCTTGAACCAGAATCTCAGGACCCTGCCCAGGGAGCTACCGGCTACAGGGTACAGCCTCCCCTGGGCCTCCCTCCCCTCCTCCTCTACCCCAAGTACCCTCAGTCCCCCACCAGGCCTCCCAGCTGCCATGCAGAGAATACCTCTAGCCGGGTGGGCTTCATTCCAGTTCTTCTATCCTGAGCCCTGGGGACAGCTTCAGGTGGCCAAGGCCCAAATGGGGCTGCCCTTGCCTGTGAATATGGGGTCATTTGCTATAGAGAGGCATCCCAGATATGTGTTCACAGAACCAAATCTGGGGGCTCAGAGGCCATGATCCTGCCTTGAGAACCTGGGTAACCTTTTGTGGGGGCTCCGATCTGCCGCTTCCCCCTTGGTTTGTTCCCAAGCCCAGCTCCTCGCCTAATGAGCAGGGTCCTGATAGCCCTGGCGTATGAGCAGCGCATTGCAGGAAGCAGATGCCTGATGGCCATCAGCCAGGGCTTGGGGACAGCTGCCCCTCCTGCAACACTATGCAATTCCTGGAGCACCTGCCAGGATCGAAGCCATGATGGGGTGGCAGGTCGGATGCCAGATCCAGCCCGGCTGTCTGGAGAAGCGCTTTGTCCTTAGCTTCCCTGGCCACAATCGGCACTGTCCCATGGCCTCAGTCTGTCCACAAAGAAGGACATCCCACCCCAGTCCCATTACAGGCACACGTAAGGTGTGACTGATTACTCCCTTCGCTAGATGAGGGAGCCAAGCTGCCCACCTGCCCAGCATTCCCCTAGCTGCTTATCAAGATCAGAGCCCTTATCTGCCACACGGACGCCTGAGTCATTTCCTGGGCCCCCCACCTGGCTGCCACTGTCCTGCAGCCCCTTAGGTAGTGGGCAGCTCACACACCCACTATCCTTGCCTCCATGGGGCTTGCGAGGGTTTTTATACCTAGAGAAACATTCCCTTCCCCTCTGGGCCTCCTTTTACTCTGAGCTGTGAATATTTTTAACCCTGTAAATAGGACCAGCTCTTCGAACACAGAGACTATTTTATCAGCTATCAGTCCCTTCCTTGTTCGATGACTCCATAGGCCGTTTCCACTCAGGCTCCAAGGACCAAATAAAAGCGTTTTGTTTTGTAAGGGAGCTTTCAGTCTTTTGTGACACACACACACACACACACAGAAACAGGCTATTCCAAAGGCCAGTGTGGGGGTCTCCTGGGTACAGAAGAGTACCGGGAACTGTGGGGTGACAGTTTGTGCTTCTGCCTGAGGTCAAATGAGCTGTGAGCCAGCCAGACCCTCAAGAAGTAGTGAGTACCCAGGTGAGACGGGCTGGAGACAGACCCTAGGGTCTTAGCCCACAACCAGGTAGGACCAACATGGTGGGCACTACAACATGTGTGCAAGTATTTTCCCCCTTCCTGCACTGGGGGGGATGAAGGCTGTCTGAATCCATCCGTCACCAAGAGGGAGCAGATGGAGCCAGAGGGTGAGTGGGACCGTAGCTGCTGCTCTCTTCTTGGCTGCTGTGCTGTGGCCCCTCCCAGCTTGGTGCAGACTGGGCCCATCTCCTATCACAGGTGACGCTAAGCCCATCTCTGGCCAGCAGCCCAGGCCCCTTCAGGAGCTAGAGGATGCCCCTGGGCAAGCGGGGGCTGGGGGTTCACGGCCGGAGAGCACCGCGTAAGAGGCCTGTCACAGGCCAGCCCATCGAATGTGAAAGCAATTAAAGCCACCAGCAGTGTTCGCTCCAGGCGGGCCTCGGGCAGCGGGGCAGCTGCCACAACACATCTCACCTCACCGCCCACAGCGCCTTCCCTGCCCTGATGCGGCTGCGCACCAGGCTGGACCTTCTCCTACAGTGGAGGAGCAAGACTTGCACCTGTGCATACTTGTGGCAGGAGCCCGCTCTGGGCGCCTTTGCCAGCTAAAGATCAGTTCCTCTTTCTTCTTCCCTACTCCACCTGGCACCCACCACACTGGCCTCTGCCGCTCCAGCCCCAGAAAGACTCAAGACAGGACTCTGGTGTCAGGGCAAGATGGAGGTCCAGCTGCTGCATGCTCACCCACTCTGGTTGGTCCCAGCAAACACCTTCTTCATGGACTCCAGCGTATGGGGGAGGGGAATAAAGGGGCATTCAGAGGGAAGTCGTATACATAAGCAAAGCTCTGGTTAGTATTGGGAGGGGGCTAGGGCTCCTCAAAAGGCTGCTGAAGGCTTGATTCTGGTTAGGGTGCGAGGCCTGGAGGAGGGGGATGGGCAGACCAGTGAAAGCAGTAGACCTGACATCATAGCATCAACATGCTAGGCTAGACTGCGGTGGATTGTCGTGAGCAGCAGGTCACAAAGCCCATGAGCAGCAACAGGACTCGTAACGGAAAGTGGACATGAGAGTTGTCAAGGGCTCTGCCCCCTGTCCATCTCATCCTCGCTTCTCACAGCTTTCCATATTCCTCCTAAGTCCTAACTTCCCGATAGCCATCAGCATGTTCCTGGCTTCCCCAAATTCCTGGTCCCTATTGGTCCTGTGTCCCCATGGATCTTTCTCCTGGGTCCACCGTCTTTATTGCTAGCCATTATGGCCTTCCCAGGGCAGGCAGTGGCATGTTCTCACTTGTGAGGCATCCCTGTCAGAAGCACTTAGTGTACAAATTAGCCATGGCCTCCCTGCCTCCCTGTGCACAGCTCTGGGCGCTGGGCTGACAGGGCTGCAGCTCCCGGCCTTCTTCCACCTGCCCGGGGCACACAGCAGCCTGGTGTGGACCTCTGGCCACCACCCACAACCAAGCAGGAGGTCCCTCCCTGGTGACCAACCAGGAATCTTCTGAACCCCAACTTTGAGCTAAAAGGGGTGCCCAGCACAGGGTTTGTTCAGTGAAATTCTAGGAGCCTCAAAGCTGAGGCCCAGCCTTTGGACTACTCCAAGAGTGACAATCCCTGGTGTTGAGGGCAGTGGAGGGGCCTGGAGATAGGGCCAGCTCACAGGCCCCCACTGCCCCACCCGCCATCCTCCTGCCATTCAGGCAAGGAAAATCATCTGTGACAGGCCCAGGAAGGCTGGCCCCGGGGGCCGCAGAGCAACGCACACAGCTCCACTTCCCAACATATGGCTGCTGTCGGCCCCAGGCACTGCTCAACCAGTGCCAGGCTCAGAGACGGGGTGGGGGCTTGGGCAGCCTGAGCTTGTCCCACCCACCTGGACAGGCCGGCTGCTGCCTCTAAAGGAAGAGGCCCCTGTCCAGCTGGAATGTTCCCATGAAAGGGATTTTACAAATACTACCACTACCCACACATAAACAGCACCTGGCTCAGATCCTCCAGGGATCACTGGAGTCTCATCCATCCAGTTGCCCAGCATATAGTAGCAGCCCTTTCCTGCCCCAAGTTGATGGATAACCCAGCATGTCCAGGAATGGGCCACTCAGATCCCAAGAAGGTCATCCCTCAGACTCCTGCACACCACCACTATGGGTTCCACCAGTGTCCTGATCTCCTGAGCCTAGGTTTTCCCTGTGCAGCCACCAGGTCCTGTTACCTCCTTTCCTATAATGTGTATCCACTGTGGCTCCCCGGGGCCATCAAGACCTGCACCCTCCAGCTGGTACAGAGCTTCAGGCACGATCCTATCTCTGCAGTCAAGCCCTCAGTCTGCTCCCCCACTAGCTTACAGTCCCCAAGGACACTTTGAATGTGCAAAGAAGGTGAACCTCCAAGGGTGTCTCTTCCTCTCTGGACCAGAGATTTCACGTGGACTCTAGATGCTGCTGTGTGTCCTGTGCTCATAAGGTGCAAAATGAGCCACGGCCAAGTATACTCTGTGGCACTCCAGGGCTTCACTCCATGGAGTCCCTCTGTGTGGGGGCTTTAGACCCTGTTCGGCTCTAGCTTCTGCCCCTCTGCCCACTGTGGAGTACCAGGCAGCCTCTCACTGCCTTGGTGAGGGCTGC
Organism: Onychomys torridus; assembly: GCF_903995425.1. Taxonomy (NCBI): domain Eukaryota; kingdom Metazoa; phylum Chordata; class Mammalia; order Rodentia; family Cricetidae; genus Onychomys; species Onychomys torridus. The sequence continues at coordinate 19,282,972 of NC_050450.1, read as the reverse complement.
AACCCTGAGGGAATGAGACAGTGCAGAGTCCAGGAACTTCACCGGGCTCACAAGCCCCCAGCACACACAGGGCCAATGCTAATGGAGGTGACAGGCAGTCAGCCATGGGCAGATCAAGAAGAGAAGGTTATTGGCTGAAATAAGCCTCCAGCTGAGGGTAAAGGAAAGACCTACACCAGGAAAGACCACCAGGCTCCTGTCCTGGTGAAGGACCCTATTAGGGCCTGACGCTGAGACTGGAGGCTCTCTACTCCAGAGAAGAAAGAGCTGCTGCTCAGGGGGAGTGTGGACAGGGACTCAGGCTCAGGGTGACAAGCCCAAACACAAAGCTATGGGGTCTCAGCCACCATCAGGAATGGGGCCATCTCCTAGAGCTCATGGTCCCCCATTCCTAGAGGGATGAATGGAAAGCCCCAGAAGAGGCATGATCCAAGGCAGGAGAGGAAGGGGAAATCATGAGAGCCTGGATGTGCCTGAGAGCCCCTTGGGCAGAAAGTTGGGGGCTGTCAGGCACACCATGCTCTCCAGACCTCCATAAGCAAGTCCAGGGCCTGTTTCCCTTCTAAGAAACACAGAAATATGTCCAGGTGATGGAAACCCTTAGGGTCATTTTTAGATGTCGTTTTCCCCTCCCCTCTCACCCAAATTTCTGAAAAGGCTCATTTAAGGTGGTACTACTGGGCATATGGGCCCCTCAGGTTCCCTCCTGCTTTTCCCATTCTGGACATCAGCATATTCTATCCATCTCCCTTCTCTGTGCCTCCATAGAGCTGGCCTAGGGCTATCAACCTCATACCTGAGATGGTACATGGCATGTCTCTGGATTTCTCCTGCAGACTACAGGTTCACTGAGATGCACCAGGCTTTGCTCCCTGCATGCTGAAGCCAGGCCTTCCCTAGACAGTGACAGCACCCTCCAGCCTGCCCCTGGTGTTACCAGACAGAGGCTGTTCCACAATTCCCAGACAGGGCATGGCTAGAGAGTACAGAGCTGTTCTTGAGAATAAGGGGCTCATGCCTAGTATCCCCACTCTCCTTGTCTCAGAGTGACTTGAGTCTGCCACCGTCTCTAGTTAGTGCCCACGAGAAGCTGGACTTCTGGCCCCAGGACTACTGGCACAATGGCCGCCAAAGCTGTCTCCCAGCCCCAGGCTACCTGCATGGTCAGCTGGTTAGCTGGGCCAGGCAGGCAAAAAGGAGAATGCTGTATGATCCATAGCACCACTTCTAGCTCTGGATGTCCCACTGTTGGGGATGGGCTGCTTTCCAGGAAGGTGGCATGGAGACAGAAGGAAACTAGACTATGCAGACCCTGCTCCTTGACCAGTAACCCTTGAACTTGGGCCAACAGCTGGGTCCTGGCCATTATGTCTGCCACATAGACATGGGAACCAAGTCCAGGTTCATGGGACCAGAAGTACTGAACCTTCAGTGCCCTCCACCCCCATGTAGTGACCCAAAGTGACTAGAGAGATTTCCCTTCTTCCAAAAGATCTGAACTGAAGAGATCTCAGGAGCCAGTAGCTGGGTCCTGGGTTCCCAAGAGTCTCTTGACCTCTGGGCCTCCGCAGCATAGGCCTGGGGTAGCAAATACCCTTTCATGCTTGTAATGTCATGCAGCACACCTCTGGGCTAAGGTGTCCTCCCCACTCATAGGAAGACTCCAGAGAAAGAGGAGGGCAGAGAGACACAGAGGCAGACAGACAGACAGACACAGAGAGAGAGAGAGAGAGAGAGAGAGAGAGAGAGAGAGAGAGAGAGGGAGAGTCATAGGAAGACTCCAGAGAAAGAGGAGGGCAGAGAGACACAGAGGCAGACAGACAGACAGACACACAGAGAGAGAGAGAGAGAGAGAGAGAGAGAGAGAGAGAGAGAGATGGAGAGAGAGAGGGGGGAGAGAGAGAGAGAGATACAGAGAAAGAGAGAGATTATCCGTCCCTGTCCACGCCATGCCCACTGCCCACATGCACCTCTGGAACTCACCAGTTAGGCAAATTTCCCTGGGACCTGGCTAGGAAGTGTGACCCCAGATGTTAAGTTTTGACAACCCAGGAGCAGCTCTGGCCACGAAGACATTAAAGGGAAGGAAGTTCCAGCATTTATAGTGTGTTGGGCATTCCAAACCCTCCTGGGTCCTTTGTCACCTACAGTCCTTCCAGGAAAAGCCACCAGAGGGGATGAGGTCCTTCAGACAGTGGGCACAGGCACTGGATGTGTCCTGAAGCAGGGAGGAACCTCCTAGGAAGTGGAGAGTGAGGGCTGGGAGTGGCATGATGAATCCAGGGGTGGGGGGATGTTAGTGCATAGTGACCATTAGCAGGCAGAGCAAGGGGCGTGGGAGACGCCTCGTGTTTGGAGTAAAGGAACTACACAGGCGCTCTGGCTTGCCCAGGGGAAGCTGGCAAGGACACATAGGTTCCACCGCCTGAGCTCTGGGTTCGGCCCCTCCTGGTCCGCTCTGGAGGCCCCCTATTCTAGGGTTCAGCCCCCAGGCCCTGGTTTGGGTGGACAGGCGGCTGTCAGGGGCCAGAGCCCTGACGAATGTGTGCTGACGCCCCCTCTTGCCGCTGCGGGGACCCGGGAGACTTGGCTGCCTCTGTGCACCCCCGCGGCAGCCTGCAGGCGTCGGGGGCGGGGACGGTGCCAGGAGCCCCTCACTCGGCCCGCACCTGCGCGCCACTCCAAGCGTCCTGCCTCATTCCCTTTAGGAGCGGTCCCAGCGCGTCCACTGAGTGTACCGGGCGGCGTGCAAGGAGGTAGGAGCCGTCTGCGACTGAGGCTGTCCCGCCTCCCTTGCCCAGCCTGGTCGGAGGTCGCTGCGTTTGGGAGCTCGCGCAGTGGCGCACGCGCTTCGCTGCCAACTTTGGTGGGCGCCTGCGAGACGGCGTCGGGGGACGCGGAAGGCGGCGGCGGAGGCATCACGGATTCGCTACCGCTTCCAGCTCTGGACCTCAGTTACCCTGTAGTGTCCGCAAGTGGGAAGTTTGCCCCTCCACGGGGTCTGGCGCACATAGACTCGGGTCGGCAGACGCGGTAAGGCAGACGGGCGGCACTTCCAATGAAGTTGGGGCTCAGGCTCCGGACTGAATGCGTAGAACGGGCTGCTTGTGATCCCAGCACCTTGAGGGATCATCAGGGCGGTGGCTGCAGCTGGGAGGCAAAAGGAAGGTCATAGGGTCCCAGTTGTCCACCTCAGCTCCTGTGCCCATCCCTGTAGGGCACTGAATCCCAAGAGGCTTAACGAATGGGTGGGCTGGGGCCCCTCCAGCTATTAGTTCTCCTGATCAGGCACGCAGCCAGGGTGTCTGGGAGCACATGCCAGGTCATAAGTTGGGGCTGGGACTGGGTGGCGGCAGGATGAGTGTGCCTTTGTGTATGTGTGGTGTAGGGACGTGCACTGTAGTGGACCAGTGCCCAGCATCCTCTGGGTCTTGGAGAGGTCAGCACCTCGGTGCCTAGTCTGGAGGGAATACAGGAGGAGCCCCAACCCCTGGGTCCAAGGCCCCAGGAAGACCCCGGAGTCCGGGCTGGGAGGTGGGTTGAGCGGTAGCACCAATCAGCACAGCTGTGTGGCTCCCAGGGCTGGGTGATCGATGGCCGCCGCACAGACGCCTCTGTTGCCTGAGCACACATGCCTATCTGTCATCACATCTTGCGGGGCGCGGGGCGGGGGGTGGGGGGAAGATGCAGGCAGGAGAAGAGGCTGCCAAGTCCAGGCTGGGTCTGCAACCCTTCAGGGAGCCCCTGACTCTTTCCTGAGCCGGCATCCACCTCCCAACCTAAGAATCTCCCTCAGCCTGGGTTTGCCCCATCTCCAGAGCCCAGCCTGGCCATGTGGACCCCCCTGTATGGTCCCAAGCCTTTTGATATGCAGTGCTTTTCACCCTTCTAGCTGCCCAACTAAGAAGTGCCAGCCTGATCTTTGGTGAGAATAAAGGTGAATATCTACCATGGGCAAAGTATGTAAGAAAGCTGAGTTCAGCAACTGCCTTCCCCTTCCAACCCTGCTATTCAAATCATGAGGCTCATGTGTGTCTGCATCTATGATGATTCTTTGACCAAGTGTGAGCCACAGCCATGTCTGCATGTGTCTTCCAGCATAGTCTGTAATGTGGGGTATACCCTTGTGAACAGCCATATCCATTCCGAGTGGGAAGTGCTATGGATGTGTGTACCCTTGGTGGCACACCCTGTGCCTGGTTAGCTCAGCCAAGCAGGAGTTGTTCCTCCAGGCATAGAGCAAAGATTCCTTGGGAATCTTGCACGCTTGTATGCACACACCCAAAGCCTATGTGCACACGCACCATGCACAAGCGCTGGGATAGTGGACAACCCAGGTGGTGGCCCAGATGGAGAGAAGAGAAGCTTCTGAGCCAGTGTGCGGGGCGTGAGGAGCCGAGGGTCTTGGCTGAGTGCGGTCACTGCAGGCTCAGTCACTGACCTGCCTGAAGCCACCCAGATGGAGCTGGGCTGAGCAGGTGGCTGTGCCATGAGGCCATGCTGTGACATCCACTCCCCCCAGCCTGGGTTGGGGGACCTCATGTGTGGCTGACCCCCCTGAGGGACCTCCAGTGTCCACTTGACACTCTGTTAGCTGGCTCAGACATATATACATAACATACACTCTCTCACACACACATTTGCATGTATAGTGTTAGTCAGATCTCAAAGTTTCTGGTGGCTTCTAATCTTGGTCTTTGCTTCCGTTTCTGGCAGGGGCAGGTGGCTCAACCACAAAAGTGTCTCTAGAGGGCCATCAGACTGGTGGTTCTGGTCACACCCGGCTGCTTTCATTCTCTTACCAAATGCTCAGTGGGTACCTGCCTGATGCAAAGAACAGAGACTGAATGGGGACCAGTTATCCCAGCAACTGGCCTGTGGGGCCAACTTGGCCCCAGAAGTGGGGATTTGTACAGGGTCACTTGCTAAATAAAATACAAGACACCCAGTTAAGCTTAAATTCAGAAAAACAATGAATATTTTCTTGGCACAATTTCTAGGTCCTCCTTAGACCATCCTTATATTACAAACTTCCTTTTTCTCTTTCTCTTTCTTTTCTTCTTTTCTCTCTCTGTCTTTCTTTCTCTCTTCCTTCCTTCCTTCCTTCCTTTCTTTCCTTTTTTTTTTTTTTTTTTGACAGAATCTGTAGCTCAGGATGGCCTGGAACTCACAGAAATCCCTTTGCCTCAGCTTCCCAAATTATGGGATTACAGGCGAGTGCTACCACACCCCTCCCAAAAGAATGGAGATCTTGAGGCAAGGCAAATGGGGGCTTCTTGAGTTCTGATGAAGGGACCCCTAGTGAAGATGGACAGACAGTGAGAAGGCCTGGTGTTAATTGGGTCCTTGTCTCTCCTATCTGCAGGTGGCCATGATCCTCAGGCTTGCCTGCTAGCAGGCTGCCATGTCTCGCGAGGCAGGTTCATGCCGAGTGGGCACTGGGACAAGGGCACGGTCAAGGAAACCCAAGAAGCCACACTACATACCGCGGCCCTGGGGCAAACCCTATAACTATAAGTGTTTCCAGTGTCCCTTCACCTGCCTGGAGAAGTCACATCTCTATAACCACATGAAGTACAGCCTCTGCAAAGACTCCCTCTCTCTACTGTTAGACTCTCCCGACTGGGCATGCCGCCGTGCGCCTCCCTCACCCAGGCCTCGGGTGCCCACCCCCAGTGGCTCCACAGACTTCTCAGACCCTGGTAGTCAGCCTACTGTGCCGGATCTCATTGTCACGGACAGCCTTTCCCAGCGTCGTTGTGGCAGGGGCCCCAAACCTGGACCAGAAGAGTCCCCAGGGTCACTGCCAGCTCTGGCTAGAGCCATCCGGAAGGGGCCAGGCCCCAGTAGTCTCTTGACAGAGTCATGGAAGCCAAGGCTGAGTGGTGGTGGTGTGATGAGCGAGGCTCTTGGGGCTGTGGCTTCAGCAGGTTCTGAGAGTAGTGTCCCCTGCTACCCACCACCTGTCCAGGGAGAGTTCCCTGAAGCCCAGAGCCTCCACCTGTCTTTACTGGGTGTCAACTACCCTCTAGGCCCAGGCCTCTTCTCCTATCTGGGGCCCTCACTGGCGGCGGCTGCAGCCCACATGCCCTTCCTGGCCTCAACAAGCCCCTTGCTGCCTCCTGCAGCTTTCCCAGCCCCACAGACACCTGAGCGCCCAGGCCTGGCCCCCCGCCTGTACTACCCACTGCTACTAGAGCACAGCCTAGGACAGTCAGCAGCCAGGGCTGCCCCTGCCAAGCCCTCTGTGCCCCTCAAGGGGCCTCCCGGGACTCTGGCTGCTCCTGGGCTGCTGAAGGTGCCCATGCCAGGGCTGGGGGCACCTTGGCCTCATGGCTCATCCAGAGACCCAGGGCATGAAGGAGAGCCGGAGCGGGTGGCTCAGAGCAACCAGCAGAAGAGGCTGCTCCCGGGCAGCATGCCTGAGCTCCCAAAGGCCCCCTCGAACCTGGCAAAATTTGGCTGTCAGAGCAGGTGGGTATCAGGAGCTTTGGGTCTTGGGGTGGGGGTGTCAGGGGTGGGCTGAGTGGGAAACAAGGCCATCTTTACCTTACTCACTAGGATTAGAGACTCCGGACCACAGAGGGACCTGATACCCAAGAGTCCTTTTGCTCTCTTTTCTTCTGGATGTCCAGTTCTAGACTGGATCCTCTTCTTTCCCCTGGGGTATGGGTGACACTGAGCAGAAGAAATAGGCTGGGGTTAGTGTGTGTCGGGGGGACTTTAGGGGCCAGGATAGCCTTCTGACTGGCTTCTGCTTCTCAGCCTGCCAACAGGCACCTCCCTGATATTCTGGCCTGAGGACAAGGAGCCAGGTAACCCTGAGGCCCCAGGCCCTGAGGTCCACCTTCTGCAGCAGTCACAAGGCCAAGCGCTAGGAAGTCCGGGCCCAGTGGGAGAGGACCTGAGCCAGGCCTTTGGCGAGTACGTCAGGGTAGAGCGGTGCTTGGGGCAGCTGGCGCCGGCTGGGGATCTAGCCCCTAGACCTCTACGGGAGCAGCTCGGCAAGATTCGCCGCGAGCTCGTCAACATTCATCAGGCCCTGGCCCGGGCAGCTCGGCCTCTGGACACACCCCTGGACCTCTCAGTGAAGCGGGTGCCTGCCAAGGGAACGAAGGCACCTCCAGAGTCCTGGGGGCTGCCTGATCCAAGACCCGTGCTGGCAAGGGGAGCATCTGAGCCCTCCAGCATACTGGGCCCTGTCCTTGAGCCTTTCTCTAGCCACACCACCAAGTGTGAGGCTGACTCCAGTGTCCCACCTCCTGTCCTCCCGCTCCAGGCCCCTGAGGACCATGTAATTCCCGGTGGTGGCTGGGGTAACCGGCTTGGGGCTGGCAGCTCCCAGACGCCTAAAGATACCCCTAGCTTGCAGATCCTCCCAGGTGCTGAGGTCTGTCCACAGCCACCTTAATGTGTGGGCTCATCTCCCTGACCTGGGCCCCATTGTCTGGGCCTGTCCAGTGTCGGTGTGCATGTATTCTGGACAGATGGACAGATACCCCAACCCCCCCAACCCCCCCCCCCCCCCACCCCACCCCCGCTAGCTCATGGTAGAGGTTTATCTCTGGGGTCACATGAACATGACAAGGTCATGATTTATTTATTGAGCAGAGTTGTGGACATTAAAATTGAATCCACCTTCAAACACCCTGCTTGGGCTTCTTTCCTTTCCTGACCCTGCATAAAGCACCTCAAGGAAACGTCCCTGGCCTGAGCATCCCAGTGAGCAATGTCTTGGACACCATGCTGGGGGTCACCTTTGGCCTCAAAGTCCTTATTCTGGACTTGGTTCTTCCAAAGACTCTGGAGCCAAGGGGTGGGCTGGGTACACACACTCGATTAGGGGACTCAAGGAAGGGTGGCAGAGAGGCAGACATGCCAGGATGACCTGGCCTATTTCAGCTCACTGGGGATGGGCAAGGACCCTGCTCGTCCTTGGGCCAGAATCCATCCAAGCAGCCCAATGCCAGCTTTGCCTGTGGTGGCCAAAGCCTCCTGCCTTCTATGGCTCTGGGCTGCTCACCCCGTGTGGCCTTCCTGGCCCCCCCGCCAGCCCCTGCAGCCATGATAGGCATCGGTGGCCTTCACAGCTCACTGCTTCCCTCCCAGTACAGCCCTGCTTGGCTTTCCACAGGTCAGGGTGGGAGACAGCCAGGGAGGGCTTCTGGGGCCCCCCAGCCATAGCAAATTACTTTTCTCCCTGGGGAGCTGGGCTATAGCTTCCATGCCCACTCAGGAATGCCCTGAAGTACAAGCCGCCCTCAGAGGAGGCACTGTTCTCACTGGGGCTGGACTGGCCAGGCTGGGGCCAGTCCAAACAGGACCTTCCGCTGCTCCATTAACCATCTACCTGGTGATAGCATCAGGTAGCCACCCCACTGTGAGGCATGACAGGTGGTACTGGGGCTAGAGTTCTGGCTGGCCCGGCCGGGTGTGCTGTGCAGCTGCAGGCCAAGGCTGACAAATGCTAGCTGGACGCCGTTGACCTGGAGACTTCCTGGGGGAACTACTGGGGGCAGAGCCAGACGTCCAAGGAGTGTCCTAGTCCTAGATCTGAGGCAACTTCCTCTCAGCACCCCCATGAGCCTACTGCATCCCCGTTTCTGATCCTGGGAGGCAACATCGTCAGCTTCACAGGAACAGAGACAGAGCTAGCTTGACCTCCTGGTGAAGGTGGCAAGATGGTGACCAAGGTTTGGTCCTGATGCAAATGTCCTGCCTAGAGGGGTGGCCTATAGTTGAAGAGGCCTGTGGGTACCTTCTGGAGAGACACTCAGCTATGAAGGGGCAGTAGGAAGTGTCCATGGTAAGGGTGAGGCCCACAGGAAGACCCAAGCAGGAGGGTACAGGCCTGGAGGCCAGGGACTCAGTCCAAACAGCCCCTCCCTGCCTCCTTGCTCAACTTGTCCCTGCAGGGGACTTGTCTGGTGGCTCCTCCCCCACTCTACCCTGACTCGTACACACACAACCTGGGCTGTCTCCAACAACAGAAGCTTAAATAAAGTCCTGAGGCCAGAGCAGCAGCCTGGCCCTGGGTAAGGGATATCCTGGTCTCTGTGGAAGGGGCAGGTGGTGAGCCCTGAGGGGGCTAGGGTTTGGCTGTCTCTCTGGTCAAATACAGGGGCTGTGTGTGGTGGTGGTGGTGGTGGTGGTGGTGGTGGTGGTGGTGGTGGTGGGAGACAGGGACGCTAACTGGAGCTTAGGCCATCCCTATGAAGGAGGAGTCCCAGGGCTGGTGAGTTTGAGAAATGCTGCTTACTGTCTCCCCTCACCCTCCCTCCCAAGCTAGGACACAGCTATTTCTGTGATTTGAGCCTTAGAGAAAACCTTTGACCTTCTGGAGCGGGTAGTTTCTCTCTGATCACTGTTGCAGACACCTTGACACCTGTGTGGCTGGCTGCTGGGCTTGGGGACCAGGTGAGCACTCAGAAGTAGGAGGAACTGAGCGTGAATACAGCTCAGCCCTTACCCTCCACCTCCCACCTCCCCACAGTTCTTCACCGGTATGATAGGAGGGCACAGCACCCATCAGCACATCAGAGAAGCTGAGACTGACTGACTGGCTGCCCTTGGCCTCCAATCTGTCCTGACTCCTTGACCTCCTGGGCCACCCCTATCTCCAGCCACCTACATCCCAGGCCCTGCTTGATCTCAGGCTGGACCAACAAAGAGAGGCCAGTTGCTCCTGGCAGCCCCGGCTTCTGGGGCAAATCCTGGTGCCAGCAGGGGCTGCAGGGGGGCCCCGAGGCCTGCACTGCTCCCCAGATGGTCTGCTCTTCTTGACGGCTGGCGCTGCATCCTGTGTCCATGTACTGGATCTGGAGGGACGTTCCATTTGTCAACTATCCTGCTACATGCCTAGAACCGGAGCTTTTGTTCCAGAGGATGTGGCTGTGACAGCTTCCGGGCTTGTGGTGGTTAGTGACCTCATCCATGGGGCCGTGTCTGCTCTTCAGTACACTTCCCGGGAACCCCAGGGCCGCTGGGTGACTGTAGGCACATTCTTGTCCCCCCGAGGGTTGGCTGTGGATGCCTTTGGCCACTTCCTGGTGACAGACTACTTGCCTGGAACTGTGCACAGCTTCATGTTGGGACCAACTTGGGAAACTCTGGCTCCAGCCTCTATGCTAGGTCTGGAGGGCCCCTGTTGGGTAGGTCCAGGGCCTGATGGGGGCCTTGCTGTGAGTGAAGAGTTTGGGGATGTGCAGCTGTTTGGCAGTGCCCACCAGCATCTGGGCTCCCTGGGAACCTTGACTGGGCATAGCTTTGGCCATCCAGCAGGTGTGTGCTCTGACTCAGAGGGTAGCATTCTTGTGGCTGATGAGCAGAAGCACCAGGTAACCCTCTTTCCCCGGATTGGGCCACCCATCTGCTTGCAGTTGGAGGGACTGGAGAGGCCCTTGGGTATGGCCTGTGCTCCCCAGGGCCAACTGGTGGTGGCAGATGCAGGGGACAACTGCATCAAGGTGTACCAGTATCTTGGAGAGATGGCCTAGGGAGAATAGCCTCTTGCTATGACTGGCCAGCCCTGAGTCCTTTGTACTATCCTGGAAGTTTGGTGGGCTCCTAGGGGGATGCTGAGCCTGCTTTGACACCTGGCCTTAACTGGCCTTCTGATTTCCTCTCAGTAAGTACTCCTGTTTACTCGGCAGCCATGAATCACCATCTCTCCATGAGGCTCTAAACTAGGCCATCTCCATATCCCCCTGGTTCTTCATGCCCCCAAACCCCAAGGGCCACCCAGTCCCTAGCTGTACTAGCTTGGGTCTCAGGAGGCAACACTTGAAGCCACAGATCCTGGGTGCTGAGCCCATCTGCCAGTGCATAACCAGGCAACATCTCCTGCCAGATGCCCCAACCCTAACATCCTAATCAGAGGCAGGCAGGCAGGGAGGGAGGGTGTGGCTAGCAGGGCTGGGCAGCTTGGGGCAAGGGTGTGGTCTCTTAGTGCCCCCGCCCCGAGCCTCAGAGACATCCCCATTCTTGAGCCTCCAGCAGCAACTCTGGGCCTAACAGAGGTAAGGTGTAGACAAATTAGAGGGACAAATCCTGGAAGTGTTCAGGAAGGAACTCATGGCAACGGTTGGGTCTCAAGGTCCTCTCTTGTACATATCCCATTTTGAAAGGTGTCTTTAGTTTCTCCTACAATCTGTGTCCAAACTACTCTTGAGCTCTTGGGTCAGGTACTGGGAGGGTTCTGGGGGGCACACTCCTTTCATACTCTTCCATTCAAGACAGGAAAATGTTGGCCTTTCCTCCCATGTTACAAATGAAATCTGCAAGGGGAGGGCCGTGTGTGTGTGTGTGTGTGTGGTGTGTATACTCAGTGAGTATCCGGTTTTCAGTCTGCTGCTTCAAGGTGTGGGATGGCATAGTCAGCCTGTCATCTGGACATCGAGAGCTGTGGTTTATAACACCACACTTGTCGCCCCTCCAGGTTATCCCAATATGCCTTGATCATTATGTTGTGGGGGATTAATGAACAATGTAAGATCTTTGCGTGTAAGTAAATGCTCAATAAACATTAGTTGCTGCGTTTCTAGGGATATTGCTCACAGACTAAGTGGCCTAAATATGTCGGCGTGCACCCTACCTGCAATGCAGAGAGATGGGAGGGCCCGGGGCTTAGGAGCCTAGGCAGGGCATGAAGGTGAGAATAAAGCGACCTGGGTCCCTAAAGGCTGGTTTCACCCGGTCTTTCAGGACATTTGAGGCGGGTGTAGGTTTGATGCCTGGAGCCGCGCGAGCGCGGAACTCTCGGGCTTAGTTGGTGGACAGCCGGGGCACGTTTGGGGACGGACCGTCGCGCGGCAACGCGCGGAGCCGGCGGAAATGGGGCTGATGTCCCGCGGCGGGCCTGGGGGCCGCGAGCACCGACGTCCTCCCGGGCCCCGCGGTGCCCAACCCAGTCCCTTCCCTACCGCTCGGGGACGCGGCCAAGGGAAGCAGCCGGTGAGCACTAGGGGGCGGCGGGACCGGGAGAGGAGGAGGAAATCCCGAGGCAGTACAGGCCTTTTGGTCCTCAGTGCCTGTCTCCTAATACTCTGAGATGGGAAATCCGGAGGCCGGAGAGGAGGGAGCGGCAGCCACTCCGCGGTTGACTTCCAGACTCGGCGGCGTCCGTGTGAGTCTGGCCTGCAATCCGGAGCTTGAGGGCGCCAAGCGGCCCCTCCTCCCCTCCAGGAGGGCACTAGGTGGAAGATTCCTGGAGCACCGTTGGAGAGGCTTACACTTGTCCTTGGCCCCAGTAAAGATCGGAAACAGATTTACTCCCTCCTTTTGAAATGAAAAAGGAAAGCATTTAGAGAAGCAAGAAAGTATTTCTGGACAGGTTCTCCTAAAGTCAAGATTGGCCTCACAGTCCCAGTGTATCAAAGGATGACCTTGAATTTTTGATCCTCCTGCCTCCACTTCTCGATTATAGACATGCACTACTACCGGTTTATGAGGTTCTGGGGACTGAGTCCAGGGTCTCCTGCAGGCTAGGCAAGCACCCTACCAACTGAGTTATATCTCCAGCCAGAAAAGTGGTTTTTTGTTGTTTTGAACGTGGAGTAAATCTGAACCCTCGCAAAGATTCACAAAGGAGAGTTTCAGCTATGATGTGTCCCTGGCCCCTCTTAACTGGGCCATCCTTCAAACTTGTCCATGCAGGGGAAGTAAGCAGTAGTTCTACTTCTGCTGAAGTCTGCTTTGGAGTTCTATGAAGAGACTTCCTGAGGCCTCTTTTATTAAACCCATCTGGGAATGGGCTGTCGGGGAGGGAACTGTCTCCTTCCTAGCAGAGGCAGATTTTCCAGGTGTGGGCTGTTCTTTTAATCAGCGCCTTTAAAGACGTTCGCACTGCCCAGGTTTCTGCCTTCTCTCTCCGGCCTCTCACCTTCTTTCTTATCGATTGGCTGCTCTTTCATCTTTTTCTGGGGCTGGAAGCACACTCCTTTACTCTTCAGTAGTTCCAGAGACTGAGTTGGAAGTGAGGGTGGGAATTTGCCCCATAACTACTTGAGTTCTTTCAGTACCCCATGGATCAGAACACCAACCTCTGCCTACCATCTTTCCTTTGACCCGAGATGCTTTTTATTTTGCTTTACTTTTAAGGTAAACTGTAAGTGAAGCATGCTCTACAAAAAGATGTGCACAAATTATATGTACAGCACATTGAATTTACTCTTTGTGAACAGACTCAAAACTACTCCCCGCCCCAGCATCTGTTTATAATTAGAACAAGAACATTTCCCTTCCCACACTATTGAGAGCATTTTCCCTTAGTTCCTGTGAAGTGTTCCCCAGGAGAGTCCGATGGTTTTTCACTGAGCTGATGTGTTGTTACAGGTTGTTGCAGAAAAGCTTGGGCTGTGCTGAATGGTCTCCTGTGACAGTGGTCCACTGGGGCTCTTACAGGCAAAATCACTCTAGAACCCTTTCCCCCTTTTTCTGTTTCTTTTTTTTGGGGGGGCGGTTGGCTTTAGAGACAGGGTTTCTCTGTGTAGTCTTGGCTGTCCTGAAACTCACTATGTAGACCAGGCTGGCCTCGAACTCAGAGATCTGCCTGCATCTGCCTCCTGAGTGCTAAAATTAAAGGTATGGGACACACACACACACACACACACACACACACACCCCGTCTTGCTCTAGTACATTTTACAGTTCATTACTGCCCCATGTCATGGCCCCCTGGACACGGTTCCCAAAGGGACAAGAGAAATTGGTTCTTGACACTGGGCTTACTGCATCTTCCATACTTGACCCACCTGGGAATGGCTGTTGGAAAGAGAGCTTTTTCAGGCTTGGGTTGTTCTTTTAATCAGCATCAGAATTTTGAAGTCCTACAGCTCAACTCAAAGGTACCTTTTGAACTCTCCGCTTTGGGCTGTGCTTATCGCTCATAGGAGGCCCTCGTCTTACAAATCCTTAGTAATACGAAAACAAAAAGCTTTTCTAAGTTGTTCATGCAAGGTCTTCTCTGGGCTGGCTTACATGCAGGAAGGGGAGCAGCTGCATCTGGGTCCCTCAAGCCCTGGGCATTTGTCTGCAGGACAACTACCCCATGTGTCCCAAGAGTTTTGTGTGAGCCCTAAACCGGGTAGCTGGAGTTCATCACAAGATCTGTGTCTTCCTCAGGAAAGGATCCAAAATTGGGAGTCTTTGCTCAGGGTTGCTGTGTCCTTCATATGGGTAAGATGGGGTAGTAACTTAAAAAAAAAAAAAAAAAAAAAAAGCACATGTAGTACCCAAACTCTGCTAACCACACTTGAGTCAGTTCAGCAAGGATGCCTGTGAGGAAACCCACAATCCCCAAATAGCTCCCTTCTGTGGAAGGAAAGGTGTACGGTCCACAGAATAAAGGATTTGTAGCTGCTGTGGTGGTTCTTGATGCTCAAAGGCCACATCAAGATCCCGAGAGGCCAGGAGGGCTGATGTTTCCCTCGGAGAACATGTGTTAGCATTCTCCCATGGAGAGGAATACTGCCCCGCTGGGAGTCCCATCTTGGGGTGTCTGACAGGATTCCAGAGGAAGATGAACACTACCCAGATAGGCCTTAGGTAGGTAGAAGGCTGAGTAGAGACAGGTCTACCACTGAGCTACATCCTCAGCCCCTGTTTCCCTTTTAAGATAGTCTCACTACACTAACCCTGTGTAGCCCAGGCAGGCCTGGGCTGTTGTCTGAACCCAGTGGCAGGAGGACATGTTCCCTGCTACAGGAGAGATTCCTTCTGAGTCCTAGGCCCAAGGCTCAGCTCTAAACCAGTCCTCTATGTGTGCATTTGGTTTTCCTGAGCCCCCGAACAAGTTTGTTTTGTTTGCTTTTATTTTGTTTGGTTTTTGGTGGTATCAGATCAAACTCAAAACGCTGGCTATGCTAGGTAAGCACTCTACCATTAAAAACCGTCCTGAAACCCTGTCTTGAAAAACCAAAAAAAAAAAAAGAAAAGAAAAAGAAAACCATCCTGAGCTGGAGAGATGGCGTATTGGTTAAGAGTACTGGCTGCTTTTCCAGAGGACCTGGGTTTAATTCCCAGCACACACATCGCAGCTCACAAATGTCTGTAACTCCAGGGGTTTCTGACACCTTTACACAGACATACATGTAGGCAAGACATCAATAAATATAAAATAAAAATAAATTATATGAAAGAAAGAAAAAAACATCCCTGGCCCTCAAAAACAAATTTAATAATTTTTTAGATTTATTTACTTTATGCATATGAGGTTTTGCGTGCATGTATGTATGTGCACCATATGTGTGCCTAGTGCCCTTGCATCTGCTAGAACTGAAATTATGAACCCAGGTCCTCTGCAAAAGCAACAAGTACTCTTAACCTCTGAGCCATCTCTCCAGCCCCAGGTTTAAAAATTTTATCTTAATTCTTAAGTAAATCCTGTTTGTTGCTATTTGAGACGAGGACTTATTTGTATTCCAGGCTCCTCTGGAATTTATGTGTAGGCCTGGCTCGACTTGAGCTCACAGTGATCTTCTGCTTCAGCCTTCTGAGTACTGAAACTGTAGTCAAAGAGCCATCCTTTCTTCTTTTTCTTCTCCTCCTCTTTCTTTTGAAGGCTGGCCTTGAACTCCTGGAGCTCCTGCCTCCACCTCTCCATTGCTGGAATTACAGGTATGCATCACACAGCTGCCTTCTGGGTTGTTCAAGTTAGGATTTGTGTACATGCTCATACTGTGTGCTTTTACATAGGAAACTCATAAGGAAGCTTTTCTCATTAGGTCCTTAAAGACCTTAGACTCAGCCCCCTGCTCTTATCAACGGCATCTGTGTGGGCACCTCACTTGGCCCTGCTTCAGGCTGCTTGTTTCAGAGCCTAAGGAAGCACTAGTCTGCCATCCAACATATAGTGCTCTTCCTGGGGCGGTGCTTGGAAGAGTTCAGTCCCTGTGAGATGTCTCTGCCACCCAGTCCGGAACTGTGCTTTCCCAACCTGTGGCCAGGTGAAGGGTCCGTAAGCGTGGCACAGCATCTAGCAGCCAGAGAGTGGCAGCCGCTCTAAACCAACCTTTTCTTCTCTCTTCCAGGGTCCCCGGCATGGTGCTCAAGGCCTTCTTCCCCACATGCTGTGCCTCAGCAGACAGTGGCCTGCTAGTGGGCCGGTGGGTCCCGGAGCAGAGTAGTGCTGTGATCCTGGCTGTGGTCCACTTCCCCTTCATCCCCATCCAAGTCAAGGAGCTCCTGGCCCAGGTGCAGAAGGCCAGCCAAGTACAAGTGACTGTGCTAGGCACCTGGTGCCACCGTCAGCAGGGACCTGAGGAGAGCCTGGGGCACTTCCTAGAGGGCCTGGGTGCCATCTTCTCCCATGATCCCTGGTTGCAGCTATGCCGGGAAAGGGGTACCAGGTTCTGGAGCTGCAAGGCCACTTACCATCAGATGTCTAACACTCTGAGCACACCCACTGAAGACCAGGTCATGCTCATCTTCTATGATCAGCGCAAGTTGCTGCTCTCCTGGCTGCATCCCCCAGCAGTACTGCCTGGCTGCCAGGGTGGAGAGACCACAACCAGCACTGGAGGCCTAGCTGACATCTTTGACACTGTGGCACGCAGTGAGGTGCTCTTCCGAAATGACCAGTTTGATGAGGTCCCGGTACGCCTAAGCCACTGGCAGTCAGAGGGCGTGGAGGCCAGCATCCTTGTGGAGTTGGCAAAGCGGGCCTCGGGGCCTGTTTGCTTGCTGCTGACCTCTCTGCTGTCTCTGCTCTCAGCTGCTAGTGCTTGCCGGTAGGTGCATCAGACAGGAAGGGTAGAGCAAGAACTTGGTCCCTTGAGACCCCGAGGCTCTCCCTTCCATGTGTAGGGACATTGACAGCCAGAGAGTCCTTCCTGATGTGTGTGTTGTTCTGGAGCCCACTTCTCATCTTACCTTTGCATCTCAAAGGATGGCCTAGTAGAGGCTGTTGTGTCCCTTCTGGGACCAGTATTTTTTTTTTTTTTTTCTTTTTCTTTTTCTTTTTTCTTCTTTCTTTTTCAGAGCTGAGGACTGAACCCAGGGCCTTGTGCTTGCTAGGCAAGCACTTTACCACTGAGCTAAATATCCAATCCTGAGTCCAGTATTTTTTATCTGGAGCCTATGATTGTGTGAGGCCTGTCTGTTCAGGTGCAGATGCTTCACAGATGCACCACAGATGCTTAAAGTGCCTAAAAAAGAAATCTGATGAACTGAGTTATTGGACCTTTAAAAAATTGTATGTATGAATGTTTACCTGCATTTATATATGTGTATCATGTGTGTCCCTAGTCAGAAGAGGGTTCAGATCCCCTGGAACTGGAGTCACAGATGACTCTGAGCCACCATGTGGGTGCGGGGATTAAGCCTGCATTTTATGTAAGAGTGACAAGCGTTCTGAACCACTGCACCGTCTCTTCGGCTCATCTCACTATTATTTTGAGATATTATTATGTAGACCAGGCTAGCCTCAAACTCTGCCTTTCTCTGCCTTTCTCTGCCTCTGGGAGTGCATGGATTAAAGGCATCTGCCTTGCCTGGAGTTGTTTGGCCTATGAGGACACAGAGCTGCCCACCCCCCTGCTTCTCTGCCCCCCCCCCCCAGGCTTCAGCTGCCGATGCATTTCCTCTCTAGGCCAGTCAGTTGCCTGGGGTGGTGGTCCCCACCTAGGCTCTCTAGAATCATGGGTTGCTGGCCTGGTGAGAGATTTGGAAAAGTCCCCAAGTCCTGGGAATGCTGGGTAGCGCCATAGTTTAGCTTGTGAATGAGAGCCTGGGGGTTTCACAAATGTTCTCTCTTAACTTCTCAACTCTGTCTCTCTTTTTGAAATAATACAGTTTTTATATATCTCAAGCTGGGCACAAACTTGCTATGTAGCCATAGATAACCTTTACCTTTAATTTTTTGGGACAGTGTGTCACTATGTAGTTTTGGCTATCCTGGAACTCACTCTGTAGACCAACCAGCCTGACTTTGGACTCACAGATCCACCTCCCTCTTCCACCATAGTGCTGGGATTAAAGGCATGCACCACCACGGTACTGGGCAAGCAGTCTACCAGCTGAGCTATCTTTGGACTAAGATGATGTTTTTTCTTGGTGCTGCTGCCCATAAGGAACAGCTGTATTTCTCCCTCAGCTCTCCCTCCCTCCCTTTACATCTACAGACTGGTGTCTGGTTGACCTTGCCACTTCCCTTATGAGTACTGGTGTACAGGCAAGCCTGAGTCAGGCTCCTCTGCCTTTCATGACTTTGTACCCTTCTCAAACAGCCTCAAGGGTGTTGTGAGCCTGGGCCATGAAGGACCGTCCTGGAGTCGAGTTCATGTGGCCAGTGGGAGGTCACTACGGTTAGCTATTTGAAAGGGAAGGCTCTGTTGTGTACAGTTCTTAGAACTGACTCAAAGCTGCATTGTAGAAGAGAGGCCTGCTCTCCCCCTCCCCTCCCCCAGGTTACACACAGCTCTGCATGTCCCAGGAGCCTTTGGGTCCCTCCTGCCTCCAGCAGTATTCTAAATGTGAATATAGCTCCTGCTGCTACTGTTCTCTATGCTCCTCAACTGTGTTCCGGCTCACGAGTGCAGCCGGTTGCTGTCACGCACTTCTCACTATGTGAGCATCTGTGGGAACATCTCCATACCTCCTGTGTAAGGAATTCAGTCTTACTAGGGAGCCAGCCCAGCAGAACCTGCTGATCTGGGTTACCATCCAATAGGCAGGGTAAGTCCTGGTGGGTGGGAGGTGACCTAATCCCCATTTTTGGGCCTTTTTTTGTTTGTTTGCTTTTCGAAACAGGGTTTCTCTGTGTAACCCTGAAACTTGTTCTGCAGACCAAGATGTGTGAGGTCCTCAAACTCACAGAGATCTGCCTGTCTCTGCCTCCTGAGTGCTGGCATTAAAGACATGCACCACCACTTCCCAATTGGGTTTTTAAATTTTTTTTTTTTTTTTTATGTTTTGTTTTTGAGACTGGGTAGTTCTGATCAAGTTGGCCTTGAACTCGGAGATCTGTCTGCCTCCTGAGTACTGGTATTAAAGCATGTGCCACCACTCCTGGCACACTTTCCAGGCATTTTGAGACTCATCTTTGTATTGGCTGATGAGCTCAAGTATGCCTGAGGCTCTGTGAGGTCCTTCTCTGTAGTAACAGTCACCACAGTGAGGGAGGGGGTCTCAGGAGGGTGCTGTGCATTTCACACTTAGGCATCCTTGCTTGGCCATGTTGGCCTTCACACTTGCCTGGGCCTTGCTGAGTTTTGGAGTGGCACCAAAGGGCTCAGGCTGAGTAGATCTGGCCCTTTCTTTCTAGAGTGAGGGACCTTGGCTGGAAAACTAAGGAACTAAAGGCTGGAGCTGTTAGTCTCAGCCCTTCTGTTCTCCCCAGGCTGTGGAAGCTGTGGCCACTTCCTTTCATCAGAAGCAAGCTCTCCACTTGTGAGCAGCTCCAGCACCGCCTCAGACACCTCTCGCTTATCTTTAGCACCGAGAAAGCCCAGAGTCCCATGCAGCTCATGAGGTATGGTCTCCTTTACAAGGAAGGGCGGCATGGGCCATCCCCTTCTCCACCCCTGCTCTGCATTGTGCCTCCAGCCAGGCTGTATCTGACTGTCTCTCAGCTGCTTTCCCTGACATTTCTTCCAGGAAGGCCAACATGCTGGTGTCTGTGCTACTGGATGTGGCCCTTGGCCTGCTGCTTCTGTCCTGGCTCCACAGCAACAACCGGATTGGACAGCTGGCCAATGCCCTGGTCCCCGTGGCTGATGTGAGTAGATTTGGGTGATGCCCAGTTTCCTGAGGGTGGGGAATCCTCCTGGGCAGTCCTTCAGCTGGCAGGAGCAGCTCTTCTCTGTCCTCACCCGAGAGACACAGCCCTTGGCCCTAGCCTGAGACATTCCCTAGGTGCTCTTGGTACCTGTGTCTCTCAGAGCAGCATTGGCCAAGTGCCTGTTGCCCCTTCTTGAAGGTGGCAGTGTCTGGGGGCCACTGTGGTTGAGGCTTTTGTGGGTCCCTTTTCTGTGCTGGGCTGATCTTCCAGATGAAAGCCAGCCTTAAGACACTCCAGTGCTCTGGGCTGTTGTTGGGCTGGCCAGACACTACTCCCAGATTGCTCTTACCCTGACTTCTCCCAGGGTTCCCCTGCATCATGTGCAGCACCATCATGTGTAGCACATCCATGCTAGTCCCTTCCTGTTCTTCTGGACTCCTCCGTCTCCTCATTTCCACCTAGCCTCAGAGCTTTTCAGATGTCTATCTTCAGTAGAGCCAAAGCCCTGTCTCTCCTGTGGAAGCCTTGAGGGTCTCCCCGTGAGCACAGTCTCTGCTCCATCAGTGCAGATGGATGCTAGGTCTGTTTGCTGCCTTGCCAGGAATCTAGAGGCAGCAGTAGGCTCCTCTCAGCTTCCTGAATTATGAGATATATGGAGGTCATCCCAGTGGGAAAGAGAAGCTAGGGTTGGGGTGGAAGGGGTTAGGCTGTTTCTATATTCTCTTTCTTGGCCAGCTCTGTCTGAATCCTTTTTGCAAAATTGCAAAAAAAAACCCACAAAAAACCAAACCATAAATATTTAATTAAAAAATGGAGTCTTTTTCCGCTGCCAGGCTTTTATCCTTTAAATATTAAATAAGCCCTATGTATAAAGAAGGTTTTGTTCTCTTCCCTGGTGGTCCTAAGACTCTTGCACAGGGTTACAAGAGGCTTTGAGAAGAGCACATAGGGATACAGGAGCTACTCTGTGGCTTCTTCACCTTGGTGACAAAGAAGAGTATCCCTTAGCCCCTTCCTTTTCATCTGTGCTCAGTGACTAACTAGCATCCATCCTGCAGCCAGGACCAGTTTTCCTGCTCACTGTTGAAGTATCTGTGCTG
Source organism: Onychomys torridus (assembly GCF_903995425.1). Classification (NCBI taxonomy): domain Eukaryota; kingdom Metazoa; phylum Chordata; class Mammalia; order Rodentia; family Cricetidae; genus Onychomys; species Onychomys torridus. Next base: position 19,262,155 of record NC_050450.1, on the reverse strand, counting down.
CTGTTTGTGGTACTCAATTAAGTCTGTCTTTTCACCTGCTTCCTGAGTCCCTGATAGGCCTCACACCTTCTCAGTCGCCCAGGATGCCTGTCCATTGTTGGGTGCCCTTAACCTCTGCTAGCAAGTGGCAAGGAGAGGCCTTGACCGAGGGCTTCAGTATTCTCAAGCTTCCCTGCGTGGTTTGAATTGAGCCAGGGTCAATGCAGCCTCAGCCATCCCCAGGTGTCCTGGGCTTAGGGCCCCAAGGCTCCAGGCTTAAAGTGGTAAGATAGTGAACGTGAAGGAAGTTCCAGGTTGAGGCAGATGCCCCTTGGGGACACATGCCCAAGGAATTGGTTTATGGACACCAGCCTGTTGGAAGATACCTCAGACCAGGATCTTAGAAATATCTGTGACCAGGGGTCAGGGGTCCAGTGACCAGACAAATTTGGGAAATGCTGCCTCGGTGCAATGCTAGAAGACAATCATTTGCCAGGAGTGGTGGTTCATTCTTTTAACCCCAGTACTTGGGAGGTAGAGGCTGGCGGATCTCCAAGTTTGAGGCCAGCCTGATCCATATAGTGAGTTCCAGGACAGCCAGGGCTACATAGTAAGACAGCGCCCACCCCCCTCAAAAAAAGGACAACTATTCTGAACCTTGGAAGGAAGCGTAGGGTGCCTTTGCCCTGCCTAGATAGCCTGGCTGTGGTGGGAGCCCATAAGGACAGTCCTCGACCAACTCACCCACTTAGGTCAGTGTGACCATGTCACCCTGTCCCTGCCCCATGTCTCTACAGCACGTGGCTGAGGAGCTCCAACATCTGCTGCAGTGGTTGATGGGTGCTCCTGCTGGGCTCAAGATGAATCGGGCACTGGATCAGGTGCTAGGCCGCTTTTTCCTGTACCACATCCATCTGTGGATCAGTGAGTGCCTGGTGGGCAGGGTTGGGCAGCCCAGCAGGGCTGTTTGAGGAGAACAGGGAACGCTAGCCAGGCCCTCTGCCTCCATTTTCTGGCCTCCCATTTGTATGAAGCCAACTGTGTTGGGCCATGGCTGGGTCTGTGCTCACTTGTGTCCTGAAGTGTTAGGTATCCATTCTTAGGAACTGGGGCTCCCTGTGCCTTGTTGGGCACTGCTCACGGCTGAACTCCCTCCTGCAGGCTATATCCACCTTCTGTCCCCCTTTATTGAGCACATCTTGTGGCATGTGGGCCTCTCAGCCTGCCTAGGACTGACTGTTGCCCTGTCCATCCTTTCGGACATCATTGCCCTCCTTACCTTCCACATCTACTGCTTCTATGTCTACGGTGCCAGGTATGTATATGTTCAAGTGTGGTTTTCTAAGCCATGCGCCCACAACAGGGTCTGAGCAAATGGGTGAGATGTGGCACAGGCCCCCAGCTGGCCCTCATGAGCCTGTGTCCTACAGGCTGTACTGCCTGAAGATCTATGGCCTCTCCTCTCTGTGGCGTCTGTTCCGGGGGAAGAAGTGGAATGTTCTGCGCCAGCGGGTGGATTCCTGTTCCTATGACCTTGACCAGGTACCTACAGCTTTGAGCCTGCTGACCTGGTCAGGGCAGCTACTTGGACACTACCAGTGACCAGCCTACTGCGGCCATCCTCCAACAGTTGGCCTAGGGGAGGTGCCAGCAGACCCACACACTTTCCCCAGTGGGCATAGGGCCTGCTTTGGCTTATTCCATTGCTTACCCAGACCCGATACAAACTTTTTCCTAACCTCATATTTGTCTGTGTACCCTGCTGGCTCTTTCCCCACAAGCCACCAGGTTCACAGGGTATGTGGACATACCCCCTCATGGTAAAGGGAACGTGCTGCTCAGGAGGCCAAAAACCCCAACTGCAGTTTAAGGATGGGTGTGTATGGCCAGTGATGGAGTGGCCTCCCCTGGTCTGGGTCTTGTGAAACCAAGTGTGTTGGTCCTTGTTCCCCACAGCTGTTCATCGGGACCTTGCTCTTCACCATCCTGGTCTTCTTGCTGCCTACCACTGCTCTCTACTACCTTGTATTCACCCTGGTGAGCCTAGTACCTCTTTCCCTGGGGCCTACAGAACTTGGACTGGTCACTGCCAGAGCCAGTCACACGGGGGACAGGCCATCTACCTCTTCAGGTCACACCAGCATGGCTGTTCTGAACTCTCTGGGAACTATGTGCTGGCCTTAAAGAAGTTTGGGGTCCTGCCCTGGAGAGGGCTGGCTACAAGGATGTCAGGACCCATAGTGGGTGGATGGGATCATAGAGGAATCCACCTCTAGTAAGCACCAGGGTGGACAGTGTGAGATAAGTGATACCCAGGTGGCTCAGGCCCTCCAGGTGTGACCTGTAAGTGTTGGAAGTGTGGATGCCCAGTCTCTGACAGGAAGGAGTGCCAGCTGCCCTGCTGCCAGCCCTTTAGTCTCTTTAGGGTGGACTCTGGTTTTACTCCAGGGTTCTTGAGCCTCTGGTCACCCTTTGTGAGTGTAGCTCAAGAGTCTCTTGGGCTGCTGTCCTAGGCCTGTCTTATGTGTGGCTTCAGCCCCAATCAGTGGCCCTGAATGTCACCTTTGCTACAGCTCCGGCTCCTGGTGATCACTGTGCAAGGCCTAATTCATCTACTTGTGGATCTCATCAACTCCCTACCTCTATACTCCCTTGGCCTTCGACTCTGCCGACCATACCGGCTGGCCGGTAAGTGCTGAATGCTGGGTGGCTGGCTTCTGGTAGGTGGTACAACATGCCCACAGGCCTTACAAAAGCACCTGTGCTGACCTCATGTGTCCCTGCCTGAAAGAATTGGTGTGTGTGGCATGGGTGAGCAGAGCAGTGAAGACAGACTTGGCCCTGGGAACACGCTGTCTGCTCTGTGTCCCGAGAGTAAAGTTCAGAGACATAAAGACCCCAGGCCTCATTCTTCCTGTAATACGTGAGGCTTGCTGCAGGGTCTGTGCAGGGCAAAGCTCAGAGAAGTCTATCTCCATGTGTTTATACCCTATCTGTCTGCGTTTTTGGTGACCCTCGCCCTTGGAAGCAGGCCAGAATGAGGGCTGCTAGACTAACAGGATCACCCTGTGCTGCCTGTAATCACCACCTATCACTCAAGCTGAATCGCTGCATTCTGATCCCAGAGTCCCTGAGGGAAATCATCTCCTTTAGGCATGAGGTTGTTGTGGTCGACCCATGTGTCTCTGGGGCTTTGGACACAGCAGGGACCCTAGGATTACCTGGTATAGCCAGTGTTAAAAATCATTCAGGTAACTTCTAAGGTGACCAGTACGCCCATTTGACTCTTCCAGTCAGCTCAGCCATTTGATAGGATGGGCAGATTCCTTGACTTTGAACCAATATCTAGGTCTGCCTGCCGGCATCTCCTTGCTGCTGAATGACTAAAAATCATTTGTTGAGCTAATTTCTGCATTAACTTCAGGAGGCCCAGGCCAGAGACTCATTTGCAATGTTGTACACATACCCTCTGCCTCTACTTCACCTCAGACACAAAGACAGGTGGCCACAGTAGGCCCAGACACAGCCTGGGATGGATGCAGGGCCTCTTCCTCCCTAGCCTGGAGCCAATAGCTTAGGCAGGGCAATTTAACTTTGCTTAGCAGGCCGTGGTTCTGTCCCTTCTTACCTCACTTCAAGGAAGCTTCATTTTCTGCTTTTTTTTTTTGAGCTGAGGATCGAACCCAGGGCCTTACGCTTACTAGGCAAGCGCTCTACCACTGAACTAAATCCCCAACCCTGTTTTTGTTTTTTATTTTTATTTTTTTGAGACAGGGTTTTACTGTGTAACCCTGGCTGTTCTAGAACTCACTCCATAGACCTTGAATCGAACTCAGAGATCTGCCTGCCTTTGCCTCCTGAGTGTTGGGATTAAAGGAGTGTGCCACCACTGCCTGGCTATTTCCTGCTCTTTTTAATAACTTTCTTCCTGGCCATTTCCTAGACTTAGAGCCCAAACTACAGGCCAGGGGTGCTGTGGGTAGCACCCTAAACCAGCCAGACATAGAAGTCATAAGACACTGAACCATTAATAGGGCATCTGCCACCCCACAAAGAGACAGATGGGAAAGGTGGAGGGGGAGAGAACCATGTGTGTCTAGGTAGACCTGCTGCCACCCAGATGGGCTCTGTTGTTAGAAATTGCCATCTGCAACAGCCTCTGCTAACTCACAGTGCAACCAGGGAGGCTGACTGCGGGTAGAGATAGCCTTCTTCCTTCCTAAGTACCTGCCCTGCTTTCCTTATAGCTGGTGTGAAGTTCAGAGTTCTGGAACAGGAAGCAGGCAGGCCCCTCCGCCTCCTGATGCAGGTAAGACCTCCCTCTGCCCTTTACTGCTGCTCAGACCTGGGACCCCTCCCACCATGTCCTGCTGTGTTGTGGGACAGCTGGGGTGAGCTGGGGTGATACCTTGGTGTTACTTCAGCCAGGGGTCGGATACAGGTAGAAGGGCCCAGTAGAGCTAAGGGTTCCCAGACATCTGAGAATCAAAACTCACCGTGTCTAGGGCTTCCCATCAGGGTTGGGGCACCTATTGTGGTCTACATAGCTGATACCTAGTCTGGCCTGTGGGTGGGGTCCCCTCGTCCTGGTCCACGATCTGCCCTGGGCCCCATCATACTCAAGTTTGTGATGAAGCAGAAATGACTTAGCAAAGGTCAGAACAAGCACTCATTTCCTGTTGGACTTGAACCCCTGGCTCTTTCACTGTTTTAAGTCTTGGATTCTTGGTCCCAGTGGGAGGGAACAGAACAAGTTTTGGGGTGACCAGCCAGGTATTGAAGTGTACCTTGGGCTGAGTCCAAGTGTGGTGTCTTTCAGATGCTGAAGCATCTGCATGGTCACCCTCCCAGGAGACTCCCAGAAGCAGAGTAGACCCTAGGGTAGGGCATTACTAACCCAAAGGGACATTGAGCTCCCCCTGGCACCATCCCTTCCTTAGGGGATCAAAGTGCTGTGTGGCCTGCTTCTCTGAGGATCAGCTTGGCTATCCCACAGGCAAAAGTTTGTCAGGGCCTAGCTGGCCTTGTCCTGCAATTGCCTAGCCAAAGATTCCCCAGAGGGCCAGTCAGGCCCAGGGTGCCAGCCCTGAAGACCTTCCTCTGTAGACACAGCTGAAGCACCCATGACCACCCGCCCTACTAATAATTACCCTGTCCTTACAGATAAATCCCCTGCCCTATAGCTATGTGGTGCACACCTACCGCCTGCCTAGCTGTGGCTGCCATCCCAAGCACTCCTGGGGTTCCCTGTGCCGAAAGCTGTTCTTCGGAGAGCTCATCTACCCCTGGCGGCAGAGAGAGGACAAACGGGACTGAGGAGCTGGACACAGCCTACCCATAGCTACTACACAGCCATCACACTTCCTCTCTGCCGGGATAGCAGTGACCATGGGTTTATCTCAGGTCCCACGTGGGCAAACCAGACACTCTGTGTGCTGAATGCAGGCAGGTCTTACCTTTGAGTTACTACTCTGGCTTTCAGGCCTGGTCAGCTTCAGTCCTGCACTCCATCTCTCTAGCACAGTGGTTCTCAACCTTCCTAATGCTGTGACCCTTTAATACAGTTCCTCATGTTGTGGTGACCTCCAGCCATAAAATTATTTTGTTGCTACTTCATAACTGTAATTTTGCTACTGTTCTGAATTGTAATGTAACTATCTGTGTTTTCCTGTGGTCTTAGGCGACCCCTGTTGCCTAAGGTCGTTCAACTCCTAAAGGCGTCGCAACCCACAGGTTGAGAACCACCTGCTCTAGCACCACCTGTGGGGACCCACCTGGTTTATTGTGGTTGGTGCACTGAGCCTGCCTGATTCCTTTGAGTGCTCAGACTCTGGGATATGCTGGCAGGTGTCCTGGGCTGCTTTAGTGGGTGGGAGCATTCCTGGGTACCTGGTGCACTCCAGGAGCCTCGGCAGAACATTTCCATCTGGGGAGTTGAGGCAGCTGCTGATTACTGCCCTAGCGAACTGAGCCCTGTACTTCACGGGTCTGCTTGTTGTTGCTCCCTGGAGATCGCTTTGTGAAGTTGCTGCCAATAGACCACTGGGTGCCCTTTGCCTGAAGTCACTCTGATTGGATACCTGCCTACCTGACTGCCTTGCTCTTGCGTAGTGCCTCACATGGGAATAGGCCCTTCGGCACAATATTCTTTCTTCTCTCATTGACCCCTTATAGGAGCAGACAGCTCTCGTCTGGACAGGTACTTCCGTGGCTCAGTCTGAATGACCTGGGGGAACTGGAGTGGCCAGGGTTCCCTGCCACTTAGTAGGGTCCCATGTGAGCTAGTCCCAAGTAGACAGGAAGCCTCATTGCCTGATGGTCTAGAAGCATCTGCTGTGGACAGGAATGGGCAGCCAGCCCTGCCTGTCTCTTAGGGGCACTCAGGACTATCCACATTGGTTCATCTGTGCCTGCTTCCCTTTGCTATAGGCCACAGGTGGGTGTTGGTGAAGATGAATCCTGACCCTGTGGTGACAATAAAACCTCATGAATTTGGAGTACTAGCTTGGGTGTGATTCAAGTCTGGTCAGGTTCTAGGTGTGTGGGCTAGGTGGAGCATTGTGTTACTCCATGGTGACTGCCATCATTTCCTGCCTGAGGCTTCCACAGTGGCTCTGCTGGGTGGCTCTGCAGCCCTAAGCTCTTGAAGACATCTTAGACAGGTGAACAGACCTAGTGCTTCAGGGCTTCTGGCCATAGCTTCACTCTGGTTCCAGGGGCAGGCATATAGTCTGGTGGAGAAGGAGGGTGCTTTGGTGTGTGTGTGTGTGCTCTGGGCTCTGAGTATGTGGATTCCATGCAAGGCAGAGTACTGACCTGGACTCACAGGGTTTTTCTGTGTAGCCTTGGCTGTCCCAGAACTTGCTGTGTAGACCAGGCTGGCCTCAAACTCAAAGATCTGCCTGCCTCTGCCTCCCAAGTGCTGGGATTGAAGGCATGGGCCAACACTGACCAGCTTGAACTGACTCTTACCACCTGCAGTCTTCACGTGCCTCCAGGCCTGTTGTTCCGGTTATGGAGAGGAAGCCCTCAGTTTCTTCCTAGCCTGGGGCTCCACAAACGATCAGTAGAGGCCGGCTGGGAAGTGCCAAAGGGCCCGCCCTGTGTGATCAAGTGCCCATCCAGAGCTTGCTGCAAGTGGCTCTCATTTACAGTACTGGATGAGGTTACACTTTAGGTAGCCATCACCCCCCTTCCCCAAACACACACACAGCTTTCTCTTGGTCCAAATGCAGAGGCCTTGGATCTGGGCTTCTTGGTAACCCTTTGGGGTGCATCTGTACACAGGTTACTGCTTCCTGTGCATGCATTCCTTCCCCACTCTGCCAGGCCGCCCTCACACATCCTTTACCTGCCTGTTCTCACCCCTAAACTCCTGGACTCCCATCAGGAGAAGGTGCTGATCTCAGCCCAGCTGGCCCTTGTGCAGCCCTGTCATGAGATTTGCCTGGCAGCTGCCTTTCTGTGCAGCAGAGTACTGGGCTGTCTGCCCTTCTGGGAGCCAGGCAGGACCTGGCACCAGAGCTGGCAGAGGAACACTGGCATTGGAGCTACAAGAGTTGCCTCTTGCAGAAAGCTGTGTCCATGGAGATTTTTCTGCAGATTCTCAGACATAGCTAGTACACGTGGAACAACAAGGACTGTTGTCGGTGTTGACATTACCTTGGAAGACAGGTGCCTAGTGCTGCCAGACTGGTGGCTTTCCCAGGAGCTGTCAGGGTTCCAGTCACAAGCTGCTTTCCTTTGTAACTAGAAGCTTGTCTCCAGACACTTGGGACACAGCAATGGCCTGCCCTCCTCATTCTTTCTCCACTAGCTGCAATGTCAGTTTAGGTGTCTGCATCTGTCTACTAGGAGAGGCCTGTGGGGCCTCTCCTTGCTGCCGGGCTAAGGCCAGGACTTCTGAGTCATTGAAATGTCTTTCTTTTTTGAAACAGGGTTTCATGTATCTCAGGCTGAAGCTGGCTATGTTGCTAAGGATGACCTTGAGCTGCTGATCTGCCTACCTTTACTTCTGAGTGTTGAGATCACAGTTTGAAACACACAGTTTAGGCAGTGCTAAGAATCAAACCCAGAGCTTCATGCATGCTAGACAAACTGTCAACTGAGTTTTGTTTCCAGCCCCCAAACTGAAATTTTTGTGCGTACCTCTGAACTTCCTGGACACAGGATTGCAGGGCCCAGGGCCTGTCTTCTTGTGTGATTGAGCTCTCTGAAGACTTAGGGTCCTACCCAAGTTTGTCTTAGTCTGCTCTCTAATTATAACAAAATACAAGAGACCAGATGTTTTATAGACAGAGGTTCATTTGGCTTGTCTGGAGGCTGTGAATCTGAGAACATAGCATCTGGTTGTGGGTCTTTTTGTCAAAACAACATGGTACCAGGCATCACAGGGTAAGAACAAAACAAGTGTGCTAGCTCAGTTCTCCTAAAGCCACTAATGCCACCATGGGAGCCACCCTCAGGACTTCAATCTAATTCTTACCACCCATGAGTCCCACCTCACAAATTGTGAAAAAAGGTGTGAGCCACCATGCTGACTCAGTTCACTCAAAGGCCCATCTCTGTTTCTGGAAATATTCTCACAGAGAGCCTCAAGATAAAGTGTGACCAGTTCTCTCAGTATTCTTTAATGCAGTCAAGTCAACACCTGAATTCACCTGCCACAGGCTGTCTGTGATTTATAGTCTCTGGCCTCCCTCCCATCCCTTTCAGATAGACTCAGCACCAAGGCTTACACCTCAGGAGAAAGGTTCTCACAGACATTACTGCCAGTTCAGGGGTGAGAGCCATCAGAATATAGACTAGGCTCAAGTCTGGGCACAGTGGCCCCTACCAGAGAGGATCTCCCTGACAAGCAGGTTCTGGCTCTCTAGGGACTCCATCCTCAACTCCTCATCAGCTGAAGGTCAGGACTTTTTGGGTTGCTGTTGACCTGTGGATGGGTGTGACGCTTCTTACTAATCTACTGTGTCCAGCAAATGGCCACTCTTGGGTAAAAAAGTATAGCATGAAAAAAAGATGCAGGTAATAACTTCTGGGATCCTTTGGAAATTAAAAGTGAGCTGAGAAGTTTTGCTGGAAGGCCTCAGTGTGGTTCTGCACTCATGGACCCAGGAGCGTCCACCCTACATACCCTGACCAAGAGAATAGCAGGAAAGCCTATCCCTGAAGTGAGTGAGGAGAACTCCATTAGTATTTCCCCGGCACTGCCCCTCACAGATGCTTTCCTGAATACTGTGGCAAGCCAAGTGGCAGTGTCCACAGGGTCAAGATGCTCATAAAGGCCACATGTCCTCAACTTTGGAGGGAGATAGTCACTCAGTGTGCGGCTGCCTTGAATGAAGGGTACCTGCTGCTGGAGGCAAGGCCTAGGACTAGCAATCCCTTATGGGAAAAAGAGGAAAGACCCCTTTCTATGTTGGTTTGTGTATGTTTGAGACAGGGCCTCTATAGGCCAGGCTTGAACCTGAGACAATCCTCCTGCTTCAGCCTCCCAAGTGTACTGGCTGGCATGTGTGTGTATGTGTTTTAACAAGATCTAATTATTGTTTGGAGACCTCACATTTATTAAATAGCTGGTGAGACATTGCCTGGAATTACTGGATTCCAGTTTCACTTTTTGAACATGTTACTTTTTAGCATCAACAGACTTGGTATGTGCCCGATGCTAACTGATGTTAGATTGACAGCTCTCCATCCACTGATCATTTAGTCTGCTTAATGTCAAGTCCTTTGTATCTTTTGCCATTCTCTTGAAGGATTGTCCACTGACAATCAACGGCAGTGCTCACACAGCTAAAGAGACAGTTTTCAGTGTGGGAGTCTAGTAGATGTCCCTTTCCACACGCTTATCCCATCACAGCTCAGCATCTGCTGTAAACTGGACCTGCTCTTCTGTGGCCGCCAGACAAGGCAACTCTGCTTCACCCAGCATTGGCCATTGTTGGCATGAGGATCTAGAAAGGTTTATTTCTAATTATACATTTGTGTCTGTTTATGTGGATGTGAGTGTGGGTGCCCAAGATGGGCACAAGCAGGCATTGGATCCCCTGACAATGGAATTGTAGGTGGTTGTGAGCTGTGGGATGTGGTATTGGGAACCAAACTCCAGACCTGCACAAGTACAGCGACCATTTTTAATATCTCTCCAGCACCTTCCTTTAAAGCCAGGGTTTTGTTTTGTGGCCCAAGCTGATCTTGAACTCATGGCCATCGTCCTGCTTCATCTTCCTGAGTACTAGGACTATAGGTATGTGACATTCAACCTGCTGGGCTGGGGCTTCTTGCCTGGTCTTGTTCCTTGCCTTACTGGCAGCCAGGGGAGATGTCAGCTATGGGCATGCTCAGTACTCCCTGGGCACCTGGTCATTGTGGTAGAGTCCTTGCTTTCCCTGTACAGACTGTGCTTCAGAAAATGTTGACCATTCAGTCATTACATGAAGACACAGCAGCCAAGTTCCAGGGGCTGCATCTGAGTCAGCTTTGATGGCAACCTCTCTTCTGGCTTCCTGTCTCAGCTTCCCAAGCAGCTGGGATTATAAGCTTGTGCCATCACACGCAGTTTATTATTATTATTATTATTTTTTTTTTTTTGGTTTTTTGAAACAGAGTTTCTCTGTGTAGCTTTGCGCCTTTCCTGGAACTCACAGAGATCCACCTGGCTCTGCCTCCTGAGTGCTGGGATTAAAGGCCCCACCACCGCCGCCACTGCCACCACCTGGCTTATGCTGCATTTTATGTAAAGATGTGTTGCATTTGTTTCACCTTGCCTGCCTAAGGCACCTGATTGGTCTAATAAAGAGTTGAAAGGCCAATAGCTAGGCAGAAGAGGGATAGACAGGGCAGTAAATAGGAGAAATCTAGGCTCAAGAGAAGAAGAAAGAAGAACAAGAGAAGGAGAAAGAAGAACAAGAGAAGAAGCAGAAGTGAGGTATACAGATGTAAGAGAAGCAGCAAAAGTGAGGTATACAGATGTAAGAGAAGCAGCAAAAGTGAGGTATACAGATGTAAGAGAAGCAGCAAAAGTGAGGTATATAGATGTAAGAGAAGCAGCAAAAGTGAGGTATACAGATGTAAGAGAAGCAGCAAAAGTGAAGTATATAGATGTAAGAAAGTAATAAGCCCCGAGGCAAGGGTAGATAAAGAGAAACAGGTTAATTTATGTTAAAAAGAGCTAGCCAGAAATTTAAAACTAATAAGTCTCTGTGTCATGATTTGGAAGCTGGCTGCTGGCCCAGTAGGTACAGAAAGGTGCTTTGTCTTTTGTGTATGTCTATGAGCACATGTGTGCCTGGTACCGGTGGAGGTCAGAAGGTGTAGATTCCCCTGAAACATGAAGTACAGACAGTTGTAAGCCATCATGTTGGTGCTGGTGTTGGGAACGAAACAGAAACAAGTGCTCTGAACCTGTTGAGTCAGCTCTTCATCCAGCACCTCAATTTATCTATTATCTGATTGTATGTTCAGGAAGTCTCCACAGACAGGTAAAAACTGTTCCAAGGTACTGTGTGTGTGTGTGTGTGTGTGTGTGTGTGTGTGTGTGTGTGTGTGCGCCACGCGCTCACGTGCCTATGTTGTGTGGAGGTCATAGGACAACTTTCAGAAGTCAGTTCAGGTCTTCCACCTTAAGACAGGGTTTCTCCTGTTCACCGCTTGCTGCTTATTCCAGGCCAGCTAGCTCTGGAACTTCTGGACAAATATTTTGTTTTTACTTCCTTTCTTACAATAGGAGCCGGGGTGGGGGTTGGGGGAATTACAGATGGAAGGCCACAGGAGAGCGAACTCATATCTTCAGGCCTATATTGCAAGTGCGTTGGCCCCAACCTGTGTTTACTTTCTGAATTTCTTGCAATTGATTAAATGGCTTGTGAATGCACTCATGAAGAACGCTGTCCATGGCCCTCTAGTCTGCTGGCCGAAAGGGTTGCCCACCCTGGAGTCAGCTGGGCCAGCGCTGTCCGTCGCTGATTCACGCCTCCAGGATCCCCACTGAGAAAGATGTCCCCACAAGAGCCCCTGCAAGTGCAGCTCAGAAGAGGACTTCAACAGTCACCCGTGGGCCTAAGCTCTCGGCCGCGGCTCCGCCCATTCCACAGGCAGGAGGAAGTCCCGCCTCCCAGAATAGTCAACCTGGGAGAGAGCCTCGCCCCCTGCCGCGAAGAGCACTAATTGGCTGCCCCCGCCCTGCCCCCGGGGAAAGCGAGCCCGAGACGGTACATCCAAGTCGCGTTTCTTCCCTTCTGGGTCTCTGTGAGAGAAGCCACCGCCGCTTGATAGATAGCCTGGCCCTCCCGGACTCAGCCATGTCGCCTTTGGCAGGAGCTGTCGCGATCCGCAGCTTGTCCACGAAGGGGGAGGGGCAGACTTGTGCAATGTTTGACTCTTGATTGGCGAGAATTAGGAAAGGGGTGGGCCTAGAAGGTTATGATCGATGGGAGATGGCACAAATGCCCTAGGAGCAGTAGCCAATAGTGACAAGGAGGGGGCGGGAGGCCAGACGGTTGCAGGGTCCGTGAACCCGGCTGCTATAGCTCTGAGGCAGTCTGCAGGAAGTAGTAGGGCAGTAGTTCGGATGGACGTGCAAGGGCGACCAATGAATCAGGAAAATCAGGGGAAGTAACCAATGGTCTCAGTGAGGAGGCGGGGAATAGCCAGCCTCCGCAACACTGTGTACGAAACAGCGGGGACGGGACTGCGTTGACGGACAAGGGTATAGACCAACAGTGGTGGGAAAGAGGGTGGCAGGAGACCAATAGTAGTGGCGAGTGGGCAGGGCGGGGCGACCGAGGGCTCGGCGGCACTGTGTGTGTGTGTGGGGAGACGTGGGGGCGGGGCGACCGTGACGGCCAGGCTGCCAGGCCAATGGCCCGGGGAGGGCCGGCGGAGGGTGGCCAATGGCGGCTGCGCATCCGGGGGCGGGGCTGCGGGGCTACGCGGTGCTGTGCGGGAATCGGCGGGCGGCGGCGGCGGCGGCTAGGAGGTTGAGGTGAAGCTGGAGGCAGCTGGGTGGGTGCACTGGGGGCGTTGGCCTGCGGGCGGGAGCATTAGCGTGGAGACCGCACGACCGCTCACCAGCCTTCGCCCGCAGGTCTGGCGGTGGCGCCGTGGGCCGCGGTGCGGCGGGCGGGAGGATGGGCACCCAGGGCAGCCCAGTGAAGAGCTACGATTACCTGCTCAAGTTCCTGCTGGTGGGCGACAGCGACGTGGGCAAGGGCGAGATCCTGGAGAGCCTTCAGGACGGCGCAGCTGAGTCCCCATACGCCTACAGCAACGGTAGGCCGGGTTTGGCGGTGGGCGCGCGGGGCGGGAGCGGCCTGGCGCGGGCGCGGGCGTCCTCTGCGCGTGTCGCTGCGGTACCCTCCAGTCCTGCCCTGGAGAGCTGTCGGCGAGCGGGCGCGGGCCAGGGTGGCGGCGACCGGCCAGTAAGTCTCAGCGGCAGGTCTTTGGAGCCCCTTGGGGCCTGGAATGGACCGTGCGGCAGACACCGCACGATGGGCCGGGTCCTCCCCGCACTGTCCCTGAGCAAACGCTCGCGGATACCGCACCCTGTGCAGGGAGAAAAGACACTAGCCGCGATGTGATTCTTGTTAACTTCCGGGTACACACAAAAAATACACAAAGTAGATTGCATCACTGGTACTTGCCTGAGCTTGTCTCTTAATTTGGGTATTTAAAGTAAAATTGTAGTTAACAGTAGGTGGGACTGGATCACAGGCTACTGGGGCTGCTGACTCCGGAGGAATTAATGTCCAATGGGCCTTTCTACTCTCACTGGATTCATTTTTCCTTCCTCTGTCCCTTTTCTCTGCCTCTTTACCTCGTTCTCTGGGGTCTCGTTAGTCCTGTCTTACTGTTCCGAGCACTGGCGGTTTTGTAAATAACAGCTGAGCGTGTGAGCAAGACATCTCTCACTCTTAGGACTTGTCAAGGGTGCTGACCACCAGAACTTAAGTGGAGGACCTTTCCTTCTGAGTACCCGTGTTGGATCTTCTCTGTAGCTCCTTCCCAAGCGCCTGCTCTCATCCTCAGTCTACAGCAGACATCATTAAGTGCAGGAAAGGAAGATCCATGGTTTTCTTTTCTGGGGCATGTGAGGGGACCCCTGCACCAGCCAGGCCACCCTGACTGCCATTTGACTGGATGTCCCAGGGTGTGATAGTCCTGCTCAGATAGACTTTGGAGTTGCTTTTCCAGCAGTGAAGTGTGGGAAGGGATAGGCTTAGCTTCGGAAGTGCTTAGTGTTCACTTGTGCTTTGGAGAGTCAGCTTGTGGCCCCCTGCCCCCATCTGACGAGCTCCAACAGTTTCAACCACATGTACACGAAGCTTCCAGTCGGACCCTCTTTCCTCATCTCCTCCGTCAACTGTATATTGCCTTATTTCCTGTGACATGCTCGTCACAGGGTACCGTTCACCAAATGCTTTTACACTGCACAAGCTGTAAGACCAGGGCACACCCGCAGGTCCTTGTGTGGCTCCTGCAGTCTGGAGCAGAGAGGGAAGAGTGCCTCAGCTGTAGCAGTATATTTCTTGTGTCAGGTTAAAATGCATACAGCACAAATACCAGGTCTTTGTGGGCGGAGCATTGGGTCCCTGACCCAGCGAGCATTCTTCACTGAAGTTGGTGGATCTGAGAATACCTGGGCCCTCCTCATAGAAGAGGCATTTGGGAGAGATAAAGTAGTTGGTTCTGGAGATTGAGCACAATGTGTTTGCTGTTGAAAGAACTGGGCTTCTGCTTCTCTTAGACGATAGGTGAATGTTTCATTTTCCTCATCATTATTAAAGATCTTCAGGCCAGGCAGTGGCAGCTCACGTCTTTAATTCCAGCACTTGGGAGGCAGAGGCAGGCGGATCTCTGTGAGTTTGAGGCCAGCCTGGTCTACAGAGTGAGTTCCAAGACCATTGAAGCTACACAGAGAAACCCTGTCTTGAAAAACAAAACAAAACAAAATTTACAGTATTGGGGCTGGAGAGGTGGCTCAGTGGTTGAGAGAACTGGCTGCTCTTCCAGAGGACCCAGGTTCAGTTCCCAGCAACCACATACTGCTCACAACTGTCTGTGACTCCCAAGATCTGACACCCTTACACAGACATACTTGCAGGCAAGACACCAGTGCACATATAATAAAAATAAGTATAAAAAATATTAAAAAAAAAAACCACCCTTCAGTATGTACATTTTAATCTTAATTTTTTTTTCAAGGTTCAGGGTTCCTCTGATTAGCAGCAGGGTGGTCCTCACCTGGGAAGGGGCCTGCTGCTCCATATTGGCCCTGAGTGCCTTCTTGCTCACAGCTGGGTTACCTGTCTTAACATCTCGTCTAGCTTGTTCCTCAGGTGTGAACATTGCTCTCTCTCTCTGACTTCACAAACATGTGAGTCATCAAAACAGCTTTTTTTTTTTTTTTCTAATTAGCACTGGCACCTGCAACAGTGACATTATGATACTGTGACCATATGCCTAGCATCTGCAGGAGCCCCCAGGTCTGGTGATGTGGATACTTGTGGTTAGGATCTCTGTGGAGCTGGAAACACTAGGGCTTTGAAGATGCAGCAGGGACTCTAGAACAGTCTCTTCTTTCTTAGATGGACCAGGGCATTCTGCAGAGAGCGTCCACCTGGCATCCACAGGGGAATCACACTCCAGAGCAAAGGCAATTGTGGATTCTCAGTTATGGGAGAAGACATGAAGAGCAGCGAGGGTAGGGGGTTTGTGAGGTGGGATGGGGGGTGTTCTGTGAGCAGCTTCTGCTTACAAACATACAATGAATGGCTATTTACTTCTGGTTCTAATGTGTGGCCCTGGAATGATTGGCCTCAAGTCCGTGTTGGCCTCAAGTCAGACAACTGAGTAGTCATCCTTGAATCCAGGAAACATTGCTACAGCACACAAGACTGACCTTATTTGACCTTATTGTTATGGGCTTGAACATCCTCAGTTAAGACAATTACATCTTGCTCTAGCTCCTACAAAGATGCCTGAGTGTTAGGTCCTTCAGGAAATCCATTGTGGCTTATATGTTCATGGCCTGAAAGATCCACATTCATTAATGAATCCATGGGTGTTATTTCATTTCTCTGTCCCTTTGGGAGTTAGTGTTTATAGAAAGAAGCTGCAGAGTGATGCCATTGTCATTTGAGCCCAGGGAATAGGGAGGGAGGCAAGGTACAGGACAAACTGGCATTGGGTGTTGCCATGAATGAATTTGATGGTTATGGAGATGTCTGTGGAATCAGACGATGCATGCACCCTGAAAGAGTGAGGATAATATGTACCCGTGTCACAACATGCTGTGAGGTCCCTGCTAGATAGAGTCAGGGCTATGACGTCACATCGGTGACCCACAGGCCAATAACATTTATGCTAATCCTAGCTCCATGTTTATTCTCATTTGGGTTGAAGTCCATTTCTCTAAGTCACAGGTTCAAGGGGAATTTTTAAATGTTTTATTTTATTATTATTATATGTGTGTATGTGTACATCCTATGGCACTCACATGGAGGTCAACAGACGGCTGTTGACCAGACATGATGGCACATGCCTTTAATCCCAGCACTCGGGAGGCAGAAGCAAGTGGATCTCTGTGAGTTCAAGGCCAGCCTGGTCTACATAGTGAGTTCAGGACAGCCAGAGCTGTATAGTGAGACCTTGTCTCAAATATACCAAAATAAATAGGTAAATAAATAAAATAAGAAAAAAAAAAAAGACAGCTTTTGGGACTGTTTCTCTCTCCACTCTCCCACCTTTATGTGGGATCTGAAGATTGAACAACTCAGGTCAGGCTTAAGCAGCAGGCACCACATGAGTGTTTTGCCTGAATGTATGCCTGTGTGCCATGTGTATGCCTGGTGCCTATGGAAGCCAAAAGATGACATCGAATATCTTGGGACTGTAGTTACAGATAGTTGTGAGTCACCATATGAATACTGGGAATTAAACCCAGGTCCTCCTCAAGAGCAACAGGTACTCTTAACTGCTGAGCCAACATTCCAGCTCCCCTCACAGGGAAATTTCGAACACTCTTCTGTATTTTCTGTTTTTGGACCTGCCTTTACATCATATACTCCATATGTCTCATCCATGCTTTCTCTCCAGTGCTAGCATGAGGCTTGCGCATACCTTTCTTTCTTTTTTAGTCATCTTTTTTAGACAGAGTCTTGCTTATGTACCTCAAGCTGGACTTATATTTGCTGCCTGCCTTAGCCTCCCTAGTGCTAGAATTCCAGTTCCACTGTGCCTGATCTGCACGTGTATTTCTGAGTCAGTGAACAACCTGTGTACAGCTTCCTTATACTGACTGTTACTTGGTGCTGGTCCTCATGATCACCATGGTAACTCACAGTCCTTTCTCGTCTCTGTTCAAGACCGGACACTTTGGTCTAGATTCTATTGTAGATACTCTGGGGTAACTTATTGTGTGTGGGGGGTTGTCTGCCTTTCCTATGTTAGATGCCAGATTTTCTGGCAGATTGGTGGCCCCAGGAGTAATAGGAAGGAATGATCACTGGTGTAATAGTTAATGCCTCTGGTGTGTGGTTTGTGCCAGGCCTGCTGCTAAGCGTGTCTGTAGTCATCATTTAATCTTCGCCAGTACCAGGATTCATTCCCATCTTACAGATGAGGCTCTAAGGAGCACAGCTGTTTCCTGGGTGGTGTGGTCCTGGGTTCTAGCCTTTACTGACAGGGACAATGACAGGCAGACCTCAAACAGTGGAGCGGGGGGCACTTAGTGGCTTGCCTCTCCTTACCTTCCTTATGCCTGAGGTTGCCAGACAGCCACTGCTTCTGCCCACTTTATTTGGGATCCACACCTTGGAAGACCTGTCCCAGGTCTTACCTGACCCAGCTGTCATCTGGGAAGGCACATCGTCCTTCTTGACAGGCCATTCTGATTTGTCACAGGCCCTGCAAGTGGCCACTTGCCTGCTCCATTCCTACAGAAGCATACTGTCCTCCACCATGCTTGAGGCTAGCCTAGACCTTCTCACTGCCCTGGGCACCTAGGTTACCTCCTGGGGGCTTGGTTACCTTCTGTTTCTTTGCTACAACTAGGTCCCTTTTTCTCACAGTGCTGGTACCTCCACCTCCACCTTATCATTGTGTTCATTTGTTCAGTCATGTATTTGTGGATATTTTACCTTTTTGTTTTGGTTTTGGTTTTTTGAGACAGGGTTTCTCTGTGTAGTTTTGGTGCCTGTCCTGGATCTCGCTCTGTAGCCCAGGCTGGCCTCGAATTCACAGAGATCTACCTGGCTCTGCCTCCCTAGTGCTGGGATTAAAGATGTGCCACCGTTGTGGTTATCTTACAATGCACCCGGCTGTAGGCCAGGAATTCAAGGTACAAGGCAGAGCAGATTAGAGAGTTTGCTTTTATTGAATTTTTGTTGTTTTTGAGACAGGGTCTCACTATGTAGCCCTGGCTGGCCTGAACTTGAAGGCCTTGCCTTCTGCCTCCTGAGTACTAAGATTACCACACCTTACTAGAATATTTGGTTGTTTTTGTTGGTCGTTAGCATCGTCATAAACAGGGGCAAAAACACAGCAAATGCTCAAATGGCAGGTAGACAGCAAGACCCATCGCTCTCTGGTAGTATTGTGTGCTCACACTTGAGATTGTTAGGTTTCATATATAATGTCATCTTTTCCGTCAGTGTGATTGTTTGTGGCTTGGAGGTCATCTAAATTTAACGGCATTTCAGGAAGGAAACGGTATCAGGGAGTTAAGAAGTGGGCGGGAAGGACATGAAGGGAAGGAACTAGCCCTTGGCAGGTCCTTTTGCCTCCTTTTCTTTTTGAAGATTGGAACTGGAAAGGTATGAAATTGCTTGATCCCTGCACAGCTGTCCTCACTCAGCCTAAAACTAGGACACATTGAACAGGAAGCTGTGGAGCTGTGCATTGGCCAGAGCATTATCATCACTATTATCTAAGAATGCAGGGAATGGTCTTCAGCATTTAGCATGCTGATTGAGAGAAAGCTAAAGATGACAAGGAAGGGAAGGTGGTTGGCCACACTGACTGACCACCAGCCTATAAAGCAGGTGTTGGGGACCAGCAGTGAGAAGGTGGTGGGAAGCAGAGCATCCACAGGGAGAGGGGCTGGCTGGGGCAAGACCTGTGTCCGGAGGACTCTATGGCAGGAGATAGTTGGAAAACTAGGCCTTATGAGTCCTTGTAGCATGATGGTAAATGAATAAGATAAGCTCAGATTTTGACCATAAGGGGTAGAGGAGCCGGGCGGTGGTGGTGCACACCTTTAATCAGAAGGCAGAGGCAGGTGGATCTTTGTGAGTTCGAGGCTAGCCTGGTCTACAGAGTGAGTTCCAGGACAGGCTCCAAAACTACATGGAGAAACCCTGTCTCGAAAAAAAAAACGAAAAGGGGGGGGGGTGCTGTAGAGGAGGTGTCCTAGTCATCAGCCAGCTTGATGTAATGACAGGTGACTCTCATGTCCATCAGTATGTGGCTCTTTTGCTGTAGTTAGAATATCAAATGCAGCGTTTATCTGTGGACATTTGTCCTTGAGAAAGTAGGGAGGTTGGGAATAGTACAGAAGGGAGGGCCCGAGCAGGAAGCCAGTGAGGCACACTAGATGATTTGTAGCTGAATACCACATTCTGCCAGACATTTAAAAATGAGGGGTGGTGCAGGCTGGAGAGATGGCTTAGCAGTTAAGAACACTTGTTCTTGCAGAGAATCCTAGTTTGACTTCCAGCTCCCACATGGCGCTTCAGCCATCTGTAACTTTGGTTCCAGGGGATCTGAGTCCCTCTTCTGAGCTCTGAGGACACCAAGTATGCAGGTGGTGCACATACATGCATGCACGCAAAACACTCAGACACATCAAAATGGGAAGTACTCCAAGTGGCCAGACCCCCAGAGGGCAATGAGAAAGGAGAGGTGAACTGTGGTTTCTGGAGGGATCTTAGAACCAATATATGCCATCAGTGCAGTGCCAGGGGGGTTATGAGCTGCAGAAAGGGCTGTGGCTCACCAGAGTTGATCCTGTGTTTCCGATGACAGGAGAAGCAGAAGAGTCCTGGCCTCCAGTGGAGGTAGTCCTGAAGCCAAACTGTACAAACTTAAGTCTTTCTAAGAGGACACATGCCCTGAACTAACCTTGATGAAGGACATCTCTGTCTTGAGAGGGATAGCCATCCCAGCATCTGAAAAAGGGCAGAGGATAGAACTGAGTACTGGCATGGAACAGATAACCTCATAGTTTGTGAACTATTTCAGAGTTGACAGCCAAATGCAGGAAGTTCTGGGCTAGTGACTTAATGCCAGCCTTGGAGGAAGAGCTAAACTATGTGATAACCATGTGTTTGTGTGCCCAGAGGCCAGGCTGTTGCTTCTGCTCGGGTGTGGGTGTGTGGGATCATGTTAGGTTGGATGCTATTGCTGAGTGGAGCTGGTTCCTGCCAGCTGTGCATACTGTTGTGGGTTACTTGGTGCTTGTGGACATTTTTCCATTGTCCTTAGACAAGAGTATTATTGTCTGTTAGCCTTTTAGATCTGCACAACACCTAGATGGAGGGTAGTTAATAGAGTAAATGCATCAGGATCAAGACACTTTAAACCTGTGTGAGGCCAGGTAGTACTGGTGCACACCTTTAATCCCAGCACTCAAGAGGCAGAGTCGGGCAGATCTCTGTGAGTTAGAGGCCAGCCTGGTCTACAGAATGAATTCCAGAGCAGCCAGGGCTACACATTGAAACCCTGTCTCAAAAAACAAAATAAAACAAAACAAATAAACCTGTGTGAACAGATTGCAGGTACAGTGACACTTACCAGGGTGGCCAAGACTCTGTTCTTTAGGTTCAGAAAATCTCTCCTTCAGAAGTGGACTGTGACCAAGGAAGCTAGATACTGCCCAGGCTACTTGCTCTGCCCTATCCCATGCCACCACTTTGCTCAAGGAGTGTGAATCAGCAGTCTTGCCTAGGCTATGAGTCCTTATGTCCCTGTAGCCTCTTTCAGGTTGAGATCTGCCATACCACTTGTCAGGGCCCATAAACTCTGGGAACAGGTAGAATAGGACCCTGACAGATGGAAGATACTGAATGGTGGTCCATTCTGAATTCTTTGAGGTCTCTTGTACCCGCTGATTCCTAGCCTGTAGGAATTGTATCAGTGGATACTAGTGATATTCCTTTACCTTCTCAGTGGTGAAGTGATGGCCTTCTGTTGCTGCCTGCCTCCTCCCTCACTACTGTCTTCCTGGTGGTGTTCACACAGCGCCCTGCTTATGGGGCCTCTTTGGCAGTTCTGGGCTGTGTCTTAAGTACCTGAGCATCCTCTGCTTTTGGTGTAGTTGAAGGTTTAAGTCCATGCTGGCCCGTCTTAGCCTGGAACTAGCCGTTTCTCCAGAGAGCCTGGCTCTTCTTTCATGGGGACAGGCATTGTGCCTTTTACAGGGTTTCATGTAACCCAGGCTGGCCTCAAAGCTCCAAGTATAAGTAAGAATGGCCTTGAACGCTTGTTTTTGTTGTTTTTCAAGACTACTTTTCTCTGTGTAACAGCCCTGGCTATCCTGGAACTATGTTTGTAGACCAGACTGGCCTTAAATTCACAGAGATCCGTCTGCCTCTGTCTCCCGAGTGCTGGGATTAAAGACAGATGGCACCATGCCCAACTTGGCCTTGAACTCTTGATCCTCTTGTTTCCACATCCCAAGTACTGGAGTTATGAGTATGTCTAACTACAGTTAACTTCTTATGCTACTTTTTTAGATGAATCTTATTAAGCAGGGAATACTTAGAAGACACTACTGTTCATAACAGCAAATGTAGGATGTACAAAGCATAAGAATGGCAAGTGAAATCTAATCTCGAGTTTAAGAAATTGTCCTATTAAACCGTTTGGAAGGACTTTGGTGCCTAAGTTTATTGCACAGGTAGTTAAACACAGTTCATCATGGATAAGTGAGTAATACTGGGGGTGTTTCCTATGTGAACAGAAGGGCTATAACTCCAGTCAGAAGTCTGCAGCATTTATAGACCTGGAGGCTATGTGGGAAGGGGCCCTTGGGGAGCTCCTGGCTCAGGGCCTGCTCTCCTCCACACTTAGCTCTCTCTACAGGGCACTTTTCCTATTGTCGGAGTTGAAGCTTTTCCCTTTCTCTAAAATTCTCATTGTCTCAGCCTCGCAGTGGTGATGCACGCCTTTAATCCAGCATCAGGAGGCAGAGCCAGGCAGATCTCTGTGAGTTCGAGGCCAGCCTGGGCTACAGAGCAAGTTCCAGGACAGGTTCCAAAGCTACACAGAGAAACCCCATCTTGAAAAAAATATTCTCATTGTTTAATAAATATTTGCTTACTGGTCACGTGAGAAACAGAGATAGCAGCTCCCACATATGTAGAGTTGTTTGGCATTTAAAACTCATAGAACCACGAGACTGGAGAGATGGCTCAGTAGTTAGGAGTGTACATCCCTAGAAAAGGACCCAAGTTCTGTTCTCAGCACTCACATTAGGCAGCTAACAACTGCGTGTTACTCTAGCTCCTGGGCATCCAGTTCTTCTGACTTTTGTGTGCCAGTACCCATACACACATAAACAACAAAAACCCAACTTTGTTTGTTGTTTTTGAGGCAGGATCTTGCTATGGAGCCCAGGCTGGCCTTAGATTCACTATAGCCTAAATTGGTCTTGAAATCGTAGTCTTTCTGCCTCTGCCTCCTTTTGCTGGGATTACAGGGATGTGTTACTAGGCCTAACACAAAATCTGATGTTCCTTTCCATATCCATATTTTATAAAATGATATGTGTATATATTCACTATGTGTAGCATGTGCCTTTTTTTTTTAATTTTTTTTTTTAAGACAGGGTCTCACTATGTAGCTTTGGCTGTTCTGGAACTTATTAAGTAGACCAGGTTGGCCTTGAACTCACTAAGACCTGCCTGCCTCTGCCTTCCTAGTGCTGGGACTAAAGGCCTACACCACTATGCCTGACAGTGCATGCCTTTAAAAGGAAAAAAAAATATTTATTTTATTTATTTATCTATTTATTTTGGCGTTTATTTGACTATTCTTTATTGTGGGTGTGGGCTCGGGCCCTATGTATACCAGGTGAAGCAGAAGTTGGCCTTATCCAACTCCTCCTTGGAGCACAGCCCATACAAGTGTCCAGGGAGGGGTGGCTGCCAGCGCCTGGTGGGACAGACTCACCCACCTGCGGTGGGCACATTTTGCATGATGACAGCCTCCTCTTCCAGGTTCTCCCAAAGAATCTGCAGGATCCTCCGGTCCATTTCTGCCTGGAAGAGCGGCATGAGGACAGTCTGGGCCTCCAAATCCTCCATCTGTAGGTGCCTGCTCTCATGGTTCCACTTCATTATTCTCCAGTAGCCAAAGAGCCCCAATGCTCACAGCGAACATGCTGTAGCTGGACAGTCACTGGTGAGCCAGTTTCTGCTTGTAGTCGATGGGGCCATAGCTCCCTGGTGGGGGTATGTCCTGCTTTGTCTTCGATACTACCATACTTGCCAAAAGAAAAAAATTTTAACCTTTTTTTTTGTTTGTTTTTGTTTTTTTTTGTTTTTTGAGACAGGGTTTCTCTGTGTAGTTTTGGTGCCTGTCCTAGAACTCGCTTTGGAGACCAGGCTGGCTTTGAACTCACAGAGATCCACCTGGCTCTGCCTTCCGAGTGCTGAGATTAAAGGCGTGCGCCACCATCGCTCGGCAACCTTTATTTTATTTCATGTATATGACTATTTTGTCTACATGTATGTCTGTGCACCACATTTATTCAGTGCCTTGGAGACCAGAAGAGGGTGTTAGATCCCCTAGAACTAGAGTTACAGATGATTGTGAACTGCCCTGTATGGGTGCTGGCAATCAAACCCAGCCATTTGGAAGAGCAGCCAGTGCTCTTTACCTGGAGACATCATGACAGTTGTATTTGGGATTTTGTTGATGTTTGCTTTGCTTTATTTTGAGACAGAGTCTTCACTGTGTGTCCGGAACTAACCTGGAGCGCTCAGATCCACCTACTTCTGCCTCCCAAGTGCTGAGATTAAAGGCACACACTATCACAATCAGCTGGCACATGCCTTTAATACCAGCACTGAGGCATTTTGAAGCTAGCCTGGTTTCTGGTCTGTATAGTGAGTATCAGGCTAGCCAGGGTTACAAAATAAGGCCTTATCTTTAACTAACAAACAAATAAGTAAAAGAAAACTGCTCACTTTGGAAGTTACTCTTTATGATTTAACATGGAAAAATTTATCTGTCTAGACTTTTTATTAAAGGCCTCAAATTAGCTACAAGTAGGCAAAAGTAAATCTTCTCAGTAGCAAAAGTGTTTAGAACTTAGTTGTCGAACCACCTTGTAGCCAGTGAGGCTACATGTCAAGAATCAAAAGATATGTTCTGAAGACCTGCACGGGGACCAGTGGACTCTAGGCTCTTGAGCTTAAGGGTAGTGCAAACAGTGCACTTCTCATTTTTATTATTAAAACAAGCAAAACATGAAGTGACATTTACAGTTAGCTTAAACAAATACAAGTACCGTGAGGGAAGGTACCTAGTGTTAGGTCTTATCATCTTTGGTCATGTGAAAAGAGCCAAGAATATTCCTTCCAGCCTTTGCCTTTCCCACAGAGATACTGTGGACATGCCAGGACATTCCCTTCATGGCCTTGCTTTCAAGTGCATTCACTTGTCAGAGTTTATGCAATTCTGGAAGGCCACCTTATAGGAAGAGCACTGTGCATCCTGCCCCATCCGTAGTTCCCAGTAAGTTCATAGCTTTCGTACAAAGGCTCCCACATGCAGTGAAAAGGTCCTGGGAGTCAGGAGCCAGATCAGAGTGTATGTACACTCTGGTATGTCTCAGACCTGTGCTGGCCCCAACAGCAGCTTCCTTTGCTGGGACAGTCTGGTCACTGGAAATATTTCCTGTTCCAGGTCAGCTGTCCAGGGCCACTGTACAAGAAAGAGCTTTAGCCCTAAACTCAGCTGAAGGGTGTGCTTACCTATAAGGCTCAGAGGCTACAGCTGGTGACTCACAGAGCTCAAGGTGTGTGGGTGTACTCCTTCTAAAGGAGCAGCCTTGTATCTGCATATCCCAGAAATCCTTCTCTTTGGCCAAGTAATTAGGACTCTGGCCTTCGGAAACACTACTTACAGCAGAGGGAACCAAG
Source organism: Onychomys torridus (assembly GCF_903995425.1). NCBI lineage: Eukaryota > Metazoa > Chordata > Mammalia > Rodentia > Cricetidae > Onychomys > Onychomys torridus. The sequence goes on along the minus strand of NC_050450.1, from coordinate 19,237,025 downwards.
ACTTTTGTTTTTAAGTAAAAGTGGAAAACAAATGACCTGAATGCCTCAATGGAAACATGATATGCTTATGTTCATAGGGTGAACTATACAACCCTTGGGTATTCTTTTGTTTGTTTTGTTTTGATTTCCAGACAAGTTTCTCTATGTAACATCCTGGAACTCTCTTTGTAGACCAGGCTGGCCTCGAACTCACAGAAATCTGCCACCTTTGTCTCCTCAGTGCTAGGATTATAGATGTATGCCACCACCACCACCTGACAAATGTTCTTATTTAGAGGAGCATTTAATGAATTTTATTGAAACAGGAATATCTTGGATACCTTGTTAAGTGGGGAAAAATGTAGTCATCTATGGTTGTCCATAGGAGATTAATGTCAGAAGCCTCTCAGATGTCCAGATCCATAAATTCCCAAATCCCTTATATAAAATGACACAGCCCAGAGTACTGGCCCATGCTCTTAAATCCCAGCTTTCAGGAGGCAGAGGCAAGCAGAGCTTTGTGAGTTTTAGGCCAGGTTTTATATAGAAAGTTCCAGCATAGCCAGGGCTACATAGAGAGACCCTGTCTCAAAAACAAAGAAAGAAGCCAGGCATGAGGGTACACACCTTTAGTTCCAGCATTTGCAGGGCAGAGGCAGGTGGATCTCTGTGAGTTCAAGGCCAGCCTGGGCTACAGAGTGAGTTCCAGAACAGTCTCCAAAGCTACAGAAAAACCCTGTCTTGAAAAACAAGACAAACAAAAAAGAGCTGGGCCTGATAGGTATGCCCTTAATCTCAGCAATCAGGAAACAGAGGTCAATGGAATTCTGTGAGTTTGAAGCTACCTACATGGTGAGTTTCAGGCCAGCGGGGATACACAGTGAGACTCTATCTCAAACAAACAGAAAAAAAGAAAAAAGGAAAAAAGAGGGAGAAGGGGAGGAAAGGAAGGGGAGCAGGGAGGAGAAAGAACTAAAAAAATTAAAACCCTAGCCAGACATGGTGGTGCACGCCTTTAATCCAAGAACTCAGGAAGCAGAGGCAGGTGGATCTCTGTGTTCAAAGTCAACCTGGTCTACAGAGCAGGTTCCAGGACAGCCAGGGCTGTCACCAGATAAACCTTGTCTCAAAAAAAAAAAAAAAAAAACAAAATAATAATAATAATAAGAGAAGCCCATCAGGATATTGATCTGCCTTTAGATTAGTAGGTCTCCTTTCAAATGAGAAGGCTGAATTGCCTGCCAAGCTGGGCCAGAATGCAGAGTGGAAACAGAGGGAGAGCCTGGTATCTGAGTTGTTAGCATACAAAGTCTAACTATCGGGTTGGGGATTTAGCTCAGTGGTAGAGCACTTGCCTAGCAAGCACAAGGCCCTGGGTTTGATCCTCAGCTCAAAAAAAAAAAAAAAAAAAAGTCTAACTATCGATGGAGGAACCTGCCATGCTGTGGAAATGTGCCACTCTGCACATGCTGCTCCTAACAGATGTCCCTCAGAAACAGGGACATATGTATCTGCTGTCAAGGGCAAACCAATGCCTGCAGAATTACAGGACAGGAGGAAGATGCTAATAGGCACAAAAGTGTCTTCTGTACTGAAATGCCAGTGCCAGACAGCGGACGGAATGCCAGGGGAGTTGTCAAAGCTTTTACTGTTCCAGAACCCACATCAAACCAGATTTCTCCTGTCTACGAAGAGCAAGCACACTCAGCATGGAAATCTCAGTGAAACACAAAACACTCAACACATGACCATTGTAACACCAAAACTCATGGAGTCATCGTTAACTGCTTTTTATGTTTCATGAAACACACTCACTTCATTTCACTTTACATCTATACAGTAATATAGTCACAATCAGCCCACTACATCTGTGAGTTCCATATCCATGGCTTTAACCGCAAACAGAGTATTCAAAATGATGGTGGCACACACCTGTGGTCCCAGCACTCAGGAGGCAGAGGCAAGCAAATCTCTTGGGTTCAAGGCCAGCCTGGTCTACAGGGTGAGTTCCAGGACAGCCAGGACTACACAGAGAAACCTTATCTCAAAAAAGAAAAGAAGAAAGAAAAAAGAAAGACAGAGGGAGCAAGGGAGAGAGGGAGGAAGGAAGGAAAAAGAAAAAAATGCATTTGTACTGAACACATGCAGATGTTATTTGGGTTTTTGTTGTTGTTGTGTTTTTTGCCAGAGCTGAGAACTGAACCCAGGGCTTGGCGCTTGCTAGGCAAGCGCTCTACCACTGAGCTAAATCCCCAACCCCGTTAACTGGGTTTTTTAAAAGTTGTGGGGTTTTTGTTTTGTTTTGTTTGATGCAAGATTTCTCTATATAGCCCTAACTTTCCTGAAACTTGCTTTGTAAACAAGGCTAGCCTTAAACTCATAGATCTGCCTGCCTCTGCTTTCTTCTACTGTGTGGTATCCCGTGTGTGAGTACTGGTCAACCCCATCTCTTCTGTAGACAAGTGTTTGGATAGTTCCCACATTTTATAGCTTCATTCTTCTAAGAAGTGCTCCTTCACAAATGTTCATAAGTGGGCTGTTAAACGTGTATACTGCTCTTCAGAGTACCCTAGGTGGCTCACAACCTCCTATAACTCCAGGTCCAGGGGGAGCCAATGCCTCTGGCTTCTAAGTGCACTAACACTTGTGTGCACATACCATATACAAATGCTTAACTTTAAAAAATAAAAATATAAATAAATAATTTTTAAAAAGGGAGGGGGCTGGAGAGATGGCTCAGAGGTTAAGAGCACTGGCTGCTCTTCTGGAGGTCCTAAGTTCAATTCCCAGCAACCACATGGTGGCTCACAACCATCTGTAATGAGATCTGGTGCCCTCTTCTGGCCTGCAGTCATACATGCTGTATACATAATAAATAAATAATTAAAATAAATAAAGAAATAAAAATTGAATTCACACGTGGCTTTAGTGAACATATGTGTGCGTTTCTGTTAGAGAAGTGCTGGGTTACAGGTCATTCATGTGTTTATCAGCCTAAAAGACTACTAAATAGTTCCCAAAGTACTTGCCTTGCCTGGAGGCTAATTCCTCTGCAGCCTGCTTGCATTTCAGCCTTGCTAACGGGGTTGGTGCCCACTTCTGTGCAGCAACCAGAGAACAGTGGCTATCCTGTGGAGACATCTTGTTATTTAGCCAGTGCCTGAGTCTGTGACCCTTAGTTTGTATCCAGTCTGAGTATGAAGCACAATCGGGAGGTCGACACCATTTGTAACTTTTATCCAGCGGTAGCTCTTTTACCGCTGAACATCATCTACAGAGCTGGAGGTCTAACAGGCTCTTCCCTGGCTGAAATCAGTGTGCTGGCAGGGGACTGAGTGTACCTTGGTGGGAAAGTATTTATTGAACATGTGGGAAGCCTGGGGCTTAATCCCTAACAGTACAACAACAAAAACAACAAATGAGCAGCCCTTCAAGCCTTTAATGCCAGCACTCAGGAGACAGAGGCAGGCAGATCTCTGTGAGTTTGAGGACACAGAAAACCCTGTCTTGGAAAACAAAACAAAACAAAACAAGGTGTTGGCAGCTACCATTGGTGAGTAAGCTCTGGAGGAGGTTTCATTTCCTTGTTCACTGGATTGTTAGCAGAGTCGGGTTCTTCATGGTTGGAAGACTAAAGTTTGTGTCTTTCTGATTGCAGACAGTTATAGAAAAGACTTCTAAATAGTCCTTCCTTCCTTCCTTCCTTCCTTCCTTCCTTCCTTCCTTCCATTCCTTCCTTCCCTCCTTCCTTCCTTCCTTCCTTCCTTCCTTCCTTCCTTCCTTCTTTCCTTCCTTCCTTCCTCCCACCCCCCCAGACAGGGTTTCTCTGTGTAACAGTCCTGAATGTCCCAGAACTCACTCGGTAGACCAGACTGGCCTCAAAATCACAGAGATCCACCTGCCTCTGCCTCCCAAGTGCTGGGATTAAAGGCGTGTGCCGCCACCACCCAGCTATACCTTCATCCCAGCTCTTGTGTCCTTTTTGTACTGTGAAGAACCTAGGAGTTAGGGTGCATATGTACACGGGAACTATTACTCTGACCACATATTTCAGAAAGTTCTTCCTTACTCCCGTAAGGAATTTGCGTGTGTGTGTGTGTGTGTGTGTGTGTGTGTGTGTGTGTGTGTGTGTGAGATATGTAGGTTCTCATGTAACCCAGGCTGGCTTCAAACTTACTGTCCTGCTGCCTCAGGCTCATAAGTGCTGGTGTCACAAGCATGAGCCACTATTTCTAGCAAAATTTGCTTAAGTGGAAAAAAATCTTTATGGCATTGGATAAAAAGAAAACACACAATAATTTTACAAACTCAGGTTTACAACAGAATAAACTACCATCTATAAAAACTCAAGAAAAGTGTGTGCAGAGATGTAAGAAAACTTGCGTCTGTCCACATATGGGGCAGAAGTGGGATTGTCCCCACATTGCCTGGCCTTGTGGTACTGTTGTAGACTGTAGGTTGTGAGAGCACAGGAGCCTGTGCCTGCTTTGGGAGCTCTAGTACAGGTGTAACAAACCATGCTGAGACCAGCTGCTGGAATGCCACACTCATTGTCTCTCAAAAGACTGCTTCACAGGGTTCTCAGGCAGGCCGTCTTAGACTGTTCTTTCTGTCTCTGAATACTTTTGCAGGTCCATTGGTTAGGTCAGGGCAGATGTGTTTTAGATATTCTGTTGCAGTGTTGCTGTGCCCAACTTTTGTTATGTTATGTCCCCTTACTTTTTTTTTTGTTGTTGTTGTTATGCCCCCCTTATTAACACAAAGTTTCTACAGGTCAGGAATCTGGGCACAGCTGGGGTGGTGCTCATGGTGTCCCAGAGCCTCTCACAGGCTGAATCAAGCAAGGTGTTAAGCAAACTAGGTCTCATTTGATCCTTGACTAGAGAATGATCCCTTCCAAGATCAGCTTCTTGGGAGTATTTGCTACCCTTGGATCCTGGCCATGTGGGCATTTTCTTAAGGTGGTATATTAATTATTTTTTGACTGTTGTGATAAAACACCATGATCAAGGCAACTTATAGAAGGAAGGGTTTATTTAGGCTTATGGTTCCAAAGGGCTAAGAGTCCATCGCCACAGTGAGGGATGCATGGCAGCATGCAGGCATGGCAGCTGGAGCAGCAACTGAGAGCTTGCATTTTTGTTTTTTCGAGACAGGGTTTCTCAGTGTAGCTTTGCACCTGTCCTGGATCTCGCTCTGTAGACCAGGCTGGCCTCGAACTCACAGAGATCCACCTGCCTCTGCCTCCCGAGTGCTGTGATTAAAGGCGTGGCACCACCACGGCCCAGCTGAAAGCTTGCATTTTAAACCTCAAGCAGGAAGCAGGAAGCAGATTTGAAACTGCACAAGTCTTTAAATTCTCAAAGCTCATATTCAGGGACATACCTCCTCCAACAAGATCACATCTCCTAAACCTCCCCAAACAGTGCCACCAACTAGGGACCAAATATTCAGGTGCTGAAGACTATGGGGGACATCTCATTCAAACCTCCATAGGTGGCTTTCCTAAGCCAGCAAGTCAGAATCCAGTCTCACATAATGCAAGGGGTACTCACTCATTGGCCTCATTCTATCTTTTGGAGGCAAGTCTCAGGTCCCACTTACTGTCCAGTAGTGTGAATCCCAGTAGGCAGACTGTGGACCATGCCAAGACTGCCTGTTGGGAGCAGCACTATTTGTAGACTCCCTTTCCTCTTAAACCCTTGACAAAGGCATATATTATAGCCTTGCCTTAAGCTGCTCCTGATTGCCAGCCTCTGTAGAAGGACCCTGTGGTCCGAGTCTCCAGAGGGCCCTTTGCTAGCCTGGATTGCTAGTACAAAATGCTGCCACACTCTTCATGCCTACCAGTTACATAAAAAGCCTTTTCTGTTTCTAGGAGACACCCCCCACCCACCCCCGCATTCATCTTTGATCTTTTGTCCACCTCTGGACACATAGTCAGAGCCTTTTTCCTTCCCTAAGAGTAACACCAGGAATTATCAGCTGCCTTCAGTGGTGTTTCTATTGCTTTGGAAATGGTTCTGGAGTTATGTAAGCTGCACTGCACTTAGATGGAGCGGAGTGGGCTGCACCTCCTAGAATTGGATTCTGGGTACTCCCCACAGGAAACCAGCAGCTGGTATGGGCACTTGCCTCACAGTGAGGACAAGGGCTCTGTCCCATACCTGCATATGGAGGCTTCCAGCCCCCTCCAGGAAAGTGCAGGCCACACAATAGGGGAGCCTATTGGGAAAGAGAGCAGCACTCCCTGAGTACTAGCTGGGCGGTCTAGTTTCAGATGCTGCTGCATTGAAATGGGGCAAATGACAGACACTCGAGCATTTTCTGATTTTTCTTCTATTTTAAGATTTATTTTTATTTTTCTCTCTCTCTCTCTCTCTCTCTCTCTCTCTCTCTCTCTGTGTGTGTGTGTGTGTGTGTGTGTGTGTGTTTGTGTGTGTTTCTGGATATGTATACTTGAGTACAGGTACCCATGGAGGCCAGAAGAGGGGTGTCAGATCCCCCGGAGTTGGAGTTTTACGAGGTTGTGCACTGCCTGACAGAGGTGCCAGAAATGTGAACTGTCCTTTGGGAAACAGAAAGCTCTCTTAACCTCTCCAGCCTCTCTATTTTATTCTTAATCTAGTTTTTTGTTAATAACTTTTGTTTGTTTTTTTTTTGTCATGAGTTTTTGAAGTCTTGGGGCTTTTAGCCAAGTTAGAAAGCAGGTAATTACAAATTTAGTGTTACCATTTCTCTGTAAGGATTTGAATTTCATAATCTGAAAAGTGAGATATTACAGTATTGGGTGATTTTTTCACAACTTAAAATTTTGAATATATATATACACACACACACACCCTGTGACAGAAAAAAACCACACATTTGTGTTGTCTGAGGGGACCTTACACTGATAAGCTCAGTTCAGATGACTGCACTGAATCTGGCCCAAATGTGTGGGAAACTAGCCCACCTCACACCCTTGATTGGATTCTCAGGTTGGCGCCTGCTGGCCAGGTGTGCATAGTAATGTGGGTCTTCCCCTGGCCAGTCCCTGTGCCAGTGAAAAGGAAACCTAGTCTCAGGAGTCCCATAACCAGAAGCAGCTGTGACCCAGTCAGAACCACGCAGGCAGCAGAGTTCTAGTTTCCTCTTTCATGCATGTTGTTCCTCTCCAGAGCATTTTGTGATTTCCTGGGGCGGAATCCAGTTCACACACAACTCCTTGCCGTAGTGGGGTGCTGAAAGAGGGCTCTGGATCTGTCAGGTGATCCCTGCCCTGCAGCAAAGTGGCTGCTCGCTGGAGGTCATTCTTGACAGACTGGCCATGTGATGGTGTAGCGACTACTCAGATGGCCATCCCACGGCCAGCAGCAGCCTTCCTCCTCTGTCATCGGGAACAGCTCACACCGCCTCGCTTTCTGCTGTGACTCTTCAGTGTCTTACAGTTCCTGGGGGGGTGGTCTCCAAGAGCAAGAATGTGGTAACGTGGTCAACCCTGCAAACCATTGTTTAAGATTGGCCCATTACAGAAATACTTTGATACTTTAGCGACTACTTTAACTTTTTAAAATATTTTATGTGTGTAGATGTCCTGCCTGCATGTCTGTCTGTGACTATGTGTGTGCAGTAGCTGTAGAGGCCATAAGAGGATGTTGGGCCCCTGATATTGGATTTACAGATGTCTATGAGCTGTCATGTGGATGCTGGGAATTGAACACTGGTCCTCTGGAAGAGCAACCAGTGCTCTTAATGAATGAGCCATCATTGTTTTGTTTGGGAGATAGGTTTTCACTTTGTAGCCCAGGCTGGCTTAGAACTCCCTGAGTTGTCCTTTACCTGATACTGGGATTATAGGCATACATCACTGTGCCTGACTAGTGACTTTTTTTGATCACTTCCTCTCTACTGCCCTTGTCTGAATCCATATATGAAGTATCCCTTTGAGGAACAACTGAGTAAGCAACCAGGTAATTCTGATGTTCTGTCTGGCTGGCCTCTTGAAACAGTTTTCTTATCTCCAGGTCTAGAGCTGACATGTGCTTCCCCTCCCTGCTGCCCTTTATCCTGTCATCCTGAAGGACTAGACATAGAGCAGCAGTGGAGGGTTGGGATTGGGGTCTCAGGACCTCCGCTTCAGGCTGTAATCTACAGACATGGCCTGCAGTTCCACCAGGCCTGGGGCTGCTCCCAGACGTTGCGTTGTAGAATCTCAGTGATTGTGTTGAAAAGAAACAAAACCCAAGTCGGATGTTGTGCACTCACTTAACTGTGCCCAGACACATATCTGCACAGCACTTCTTAAAGAGCCAGGCGGGGGTGGCACGCTGCGGCAGTCACTTGTGCCCACTGAGCCCATTCCCCTGCCTCCAGTCAATACTTGAGTACATGAACCTGTCAGCAGTGATGGCTTAAGCCTCTTCAGCACCTGAAAACAATGAATGTCTGGCATGGGGTAGGAATTTGTAGAACCCTGCTAAGTGAACTGCCATTTTCTTGAGAATTGCCCACTGAGTAAAGTGTCTTGAAAAACACATAAACCTAGGACCAGCCAGATGGCTCAGGCAAGCCTGACAACCTGAATTTGATCTTTAGGACCCATGGTAAGCTGGGCAGTGGTGGCACACATCTTTAATCCCAGCACTCAGGAGGCAGAGGCAGGTGGATCTCTGTAAATTCAAGGCCAGCCTGGTCTACAGTGAGTTCCAGGACAATCTAGGCTACACAGAGAAACCCTGTCTCAGAAAAAAAGAAAAAACAAACAAAAACCCACGTGGTAGAAGGAGAGAACTGACTCCCCCAAGTTGTCCTCTGACCTCCATAGGAGTGCTGTGGCGTGCTCATGCCCTCACTCCTCATATACCCAAAATTAATAAATGAAAAACTTGAAACGTAAATATTTAAGATGCAGGGCTGTTGGTTTAGGAGACAGACTATGCAGCCATGGCTGAGTGAGGGGGTGGTCACAAGGATTCCGCTAACTCAGAGCAGGTGCCTAGAGGCTGGCATGTCAAAGTCCCACTCTACCAGGAGACACAGGAGGCTTATTCTCTTAGAGAATAGAGCCATGGACACCAGACACCACTGGGTGCATGAGGGTGGAGAGAAGCAAGGAGCTAATAACAGAGTCCTCTTAGCCCAAGTCTGTTCTAAAGGGGGGAACTTGGCACCCCCTGGCTCCAGCACTGGCAGACAGGATCCCAATGCAAGCGTCTGATCTTCACTGCACAACTGTCAGTTCCAGAGGAGTTTCAGAGACACCCATAGTACAGCAGCAGCTCCACAGGCCCTTGAGTTCTCAAGCCAGAGTCCTAGAGTCTTCTGCCACTTCTGCAGCTTCTCAGAGGCTTTTGTAGGGAGCAGAGGGACAAACAAGCTCGTCAAGTATAGAGAAAAGGACCCTGGGAACACCAGAAGGCTCCAGACATTTACCACACCTCTGAGAACAAAGACCAGGTTCCTGCCTGGTGGGTGGGATATCCAGAGCCCAAAGAGCTTCTAGAAATTACACATCAATGGATATCGTAAAAAGGACTGGAAAATAAAATTAAGGTAATCTCCCAGAAAGTAGAATATAAAGGTGAGACTGATGGGAGAAGATGAGAAACCTGGACAGTTATCCTGGCAGGCAGTCTGGCCAGCACAGGTCAGGAAGGACAGGATCTGAGCATGTGGAGCAAGGCAGACAGATAGAAGCACCCAGCAGCACCAGGGATAGAGGCCACGCAATCCCCAAGCAGAGAAGACGCTCTGAGAGAAGTGAAAGGGAAAGGTTGGAGTTGCAGGACACTAGGGTAGGAGTTTGCAGGTCAAGGGTAGCTTTGTGATATTTAGCTTCATATAAATTTGAACAAAGGCCCTGATTATATGGTAGACAGAGCCAGGACCCTGGCCAGTGGTTTTATTCTCATGAGTGGAACAAGTGTTATAACCTCCTTGCCTCAGTTTCTCTGTTTGGTATATCTCATTTAAAATTATGTTCAGGGGCTGGCAAGATGGCTTAATGGTTAAGAGTACTGGCTGCTCTTCCAGGGGACTAGGTTCAATTCTCAGCACCCACATGGCAGCTCACACCTGTCTGTAACTCCAGTTCTAAGGGATCTGTCACCCTCACACAGATATACATGCAGACAAAACACCAATGCCATATTTTTTTAAATTGTGTTCAAGTCTGCCAAGGGGCAGCACTTTGCTGGGTTCAGATGAGCAAGAGGACTATGAGGATAGAGGCAAACTGTTAGATGAGGCTTTCAGTGGGCAGTGGCAGGGTCAACAGATCTCTTTGCTTAGAGAAGCCTTAGCATAGAAGTTCTGGGGCCTGAGGGGGCAGCTGGTCCTCCTGGGGGCTCGTGTGTCTTGAATTAAGCTGTGTTGTCTTAGCTGATTAAAAAAAAACAACTATTTTTAAAGAGAAGAGGGAAGTGAACGGTGCTAAAAGAGTGTCAGCGTAGACAGGCGTCCCTGACACCCACCAATCCCCTTACAGTGATGTTCAAACTTTGGCTTGCTGGTGGCTCTGTCATTCTGTGCCCCACATGCCTCCTGTCTCTCTTGTGCCTGGTTCAGGCCCCATTCCAGGTCACTGCTCTGCCTCTTCCACCATACTCCTCCACCCCTGCACCCCCTCCTTCTTAGGACCTACTTACCCGCAAGCCTTGGATAATTGCTCCTTTTAGAACCCTTCCAAGCCAAGGGCTCCTTCCCTGGTAATCTTGGCACAACACTTTAATGTGAACTGTCACTAGACCCCCAAGCATCCACTGCTATGGACTATACTCTCTATGGTGGCTTAGTGTAGAGCCCCTTCAGAGCTGTATAATGAGCACTGGGAGTCGGGAGGTCCTCCTCACTGAACTGGGAACTAAGACATTAAAATCTCCCAGTTCTTGGGGTTGAGGATTTAGCTCAGTGGTAGAGGTTTGGCCCTGAGTTCGATCCTCTGCTCCAGAAAAAAAGAAAACAAACAAACAAAACAACCTCCCAGTTCTTGCTAGGGAGAATGGCCCAGAATCTGGAGGAAGCTCGGGGGATGCTGATTTCTTGTGTAGCCTTGGGTTGTAGCTCAGCCAGGCTAGAAGACTAGAAGTCTAGGGAAAGATGCTTTCCAGGGTAAGGAGAGCAGCTTTCACTTTCCTGACTTTGCAAAAAAAAAAAAAAAAAAAAAAGGAACTGCCAGAGGGTACTGATGCAAAACCACCTGCCACTGACCCCTGGGACCTCCTCAAGCCACAGGTCTGCCAGGCAGCAGGCACACTTCCTGGCAGGAGACTGGAAAGTCTAGCTCCGTGGGTGCATTGGTATTATGCAGTACCGCATAGCTAGACTGCTCCTTTTCTTTTTCTTTTTCTTTCTTCCTTTTTTTTTTTCTTTTCATTTTGAGACAGGGTTTCTCTGTGTAGCCTCGGCTGTCCTAGAACTGGCTCTGTAGACCAGGCTGGCCTCAAACTCACAGAGATCCGCCTGCCTCTGCTTCCTGAGTGCTGGCATTAAAGACATGCACCACCACAGCCTGGCTATTAATTTATTTTTATTTTGTTCTTTTGGTGCAGGATCTGTCTACGTAGTCCTGGTTGTTCTGGAACTGTAAAAACCAGACTGGCCACGAACTCGGAGATCTGCCTGCCTCTGCCTCCAAAATACTGGGATGAAAGGTGTCTGCCACCATGCCCAACTCATTGATTGATTAAAATTCCCAGTCTTTTACTTTGGGTGCTAGGAATTGAGCCCAGGGCTTTGTGGACCTATGCAAATCACATGTTTTACTGCTCTGTTCCACCCTGGGCTCCATCATTTAAAAAGCTGCTGAACTTCTAAAGCCTGATGGGGAAGAGGCTAGTTCACTGGCTAGCTGATGACTGTGCCCTCCCCCTCCTCCCCAACCCCCCAGATCAGCTCCTCTCTTGAGATTCTTGACTTGGTTCCCAGAGTTGCAAGCCATCTCCATGTTAGAATATTCTAGGCCCTCCTGGTGCTGGGGCTCCTCAAGGTCTCCTGCTAGAATGATGCAAATGTGTTTCATTCTGAAAGGCAGGTGTGCTGCCTAGGGGAGCCTCTCAGTGTCACACAGTCAGCTGAGAATAGTGACGGGCCCATCAGCATAAGTCTTTATGTTGCCTTATGACAGGTCTGTTGGTTGGTGAAGATGGTCTCTCTGTAGGCTCTTCCCAGGTAGCCACTCTTGTTGCAGCTGCTGCACTCCTGGTAGGCCTAGCGCCACAGCGCCATCTAGGGGTATTTTAGTAGTCAGGCAGTTGCTTTCCTGGGATAGGATTGAGGAGTCCAGATCAGTCAAGGCTATGCTACAGGCCCTGCTTACGGCTCTCAAAGAGGCCAACCAAAAATCAGTACAAAGTGTGCACACCTTTAATCCCAGCACTTGGGAAGCAGAGGCAGACAGATCTTATGAAAGATGTCTTGAATTCAGGGACAGACTAGTCCACGTTGTGAGCTCTAGGCCAGCTAGAGGTAGAGTGAGTGAGACTCTGCCTCAAAACAAACAAACAAATAAATTAAATTAAATAAATTAAAAATCATGATGGGTAGTGGTAGCACACGCCTTGGCAGAGGCAGGCAGATCTCTTTGAGTTCAAGGCTAGCCTGGTGAGTTCCAGGACAGCCAGGGCTACACAGAGAAACCCTGTCTTGAAAAAAAAAAATTAAATAAATAAATAAGTAAATAAAAATGACTGCAACAGTGTCCCCATGAGCTTCTAGCATTGCCCAGCATTGACCTTCTAGCAGAGAAGCCCAGGGAAAGTGGGGAAAGGGAACAGGAACACTGTGACCTGGTCCAGCTGTCAGTCCTGCCGGTGTGCATGCAATACCCTCCTTTATATCATGGAAGTAGAGGAGTCAGAGGCAGGAGGATTGCTGCAAATTCAAACCAGCTACATAACAAGTTCCAAGCCAGCTAGACTTCGTAGAGAAACCTGTCTCAAAAAATCATGTCTTAACCACGCTTATCAAGTACACTGCTCAGTAGCACCACATATTTGTACGTTTGTGCAATCATTATTTTATTAGCACCCCCACCTGGCAGAATAGAAAGGTCCCCGTTTCTCTATACCTCACTATCTGTTTTGAGTTAGCTGTCTAATCCACTATACAGTGGTTAGCATAGGGTTCTGATTTCATTTCCTGATGGCTGCCAATAATGTCACACAATTTCTTGTGCTTATTGACCATTGCTGTCTGTCTTTTGTGGAAATAAGGCTTCGTCTATTTTTGAGTTGAGTTGTGTTTTATTATAGAACTCTGTCTTAATAAGATTTATAACTTGCAAATATTTCCTTCTGTATGTTGCAATTCTTCACTCTGTTGTAGTGTCCTTTAATGCATGAGAACCAAGTTTGGATGCAGTTACTAGTTGGCCAGGCAGAAGATGGCTCAGAAGGAGCTACTGATGCCTGAAGAGGATGCTGTATTGTAAGGTAGACATAGAGATACACAGGGGCACAGGCACATGGATATCAGTGTACACTCACCAGGATGTGGACTGGATGTGCAGAACTGCATAGTTCATGTACACCACATTCTGTGAGAGTGGTACCTATGCATTTTAAAATGCCATTTCCAACTCCTCCTGGAACAAAGTTAATTTGTTAGGTTTTAGACAGGGTTTTCGGTAGATTAGGCAGCCTTGAGTTTACTGTGCAGAGAAAGGTGACTTTGAGTTCTAGATCCTGCATCTACCTCCCAAGTGGTAGAATTACAGATGTGTATCACCATACATGGCTTGCAAGTATTATATATGAAAAATAAGGAACTGATGTCTTTAAGATTTAAACTGGAGGGCTGGAGAGATGGCTCAGAGGTTAAGAGTACTGACTGATCTTCCAGAGGTCCTGAGTTCAATTCCCAGCAACCACATGGTGGTGGCTCACAACCATCTGTAATGAGATCTGGTGCCCTCTTCTGGCATGCAGGCATATATGCAGGCAGAATACTGTATACTTAATAAATAAATAAATAAACTCTTTAAAAAAAAAAGATTTAAACGAGATGAGAGAGCAGAGTCATTGTTCAGGGCCAACCTATGCTACATAGTAAGGCCCATTCCCCACTCCCAACCCCCTAAAAAAGGCTTGATCACCACCGGTAGAACTGATAAGGCTCCAGTATTTCATATAAATTAAGTATCCACTGCTGCCTGTTGCCACCAACATCTGTTGGGCTGACTTTTTTCTTCATAAAAATGTGAAAACATAGCCAGATGGTGGTGGCGCATGCCTTTAATCCCAGCACTTGGGAGACAGAGGCAGGTGGATCTCTGTGAGTTCGAGGCCAGCCTGGTCTACAGAACGAGATCCAGGAAAGGAAAGGCGCAAAGCTACACAGAGAAACCCTGTCTCGAAAAACCAAACCAAACCAAAACAAAAAACAAACAAACAAAAAACCCAACCAAACAAAAATGTGAAAACACAAAGCAAACTCATAAAGATAAAGTAAGCATAAGTTCTCTGGAGAGCTCTGTAGGGGAACAGCTTTTTAAAAATTATTTTGGTTCTGTGTGGTGGTACTCATCTGTACTCCTCAGGTGCTTAGGCAGTAGACTTCATGAGCTTAAGGCCAGCCTGGGCTACATCTTAAGACCCTGTCTCTAAAAACCTGAGTAAGTAGTCAGGCGGTGATGGCACACACCTTTAATCCCAGCACTCAAGAGGCAGAGGCAGGCGGATCTCTTGCGTTCAAGGCCAGCCTGGTCTACAGAGCAAGTTCAGGATGGCCAGTGCTACCCTGTCTCAAAAAACAAACAAACACAACCTAAATATGTAAGTACCTTCCTCTTGGTGATAACAGCAGTACCTGAGAACTGTGATAAATCCAGGAATTAGGAAGGACATCCATCATTCTTGGAGAGCTCAACCGAAATCTATTGGAAGGACGTGTCACAGTGGGAGTGGACTCCCTCCAGGCATTCTGGGAGGAAATCCCTCTGCCTTGCCCATGGCTGCCATACAAAGTGAGCTAGGTAGGGCCTGAAAAAGCCGTAGCTGGGAGCAGGGAGCACCCTCCTCCTGTTCCTGCTTCCCCAGAGGTCATTATGGGGTTTGAGGAAGTATTTTTTTTCTGCTTCACAACACAGACTTGGGCAGGAGGACCTCAGTTGAAGCCAGTTGCTGATGGACACTCTCAACCCTCTGCTTCCTCACAGGAATTGACTATAAGACTACCACCATCCTACTGGACGGACGGCGTGTCAAGCTGGAACTCTGGTGAGTTGGCGATCTAATGAGGAAGCCAAGTGAAGACGTGCCTTATCTATAATAACCATTTAAATTGACTCCATGATGAACAAAACAAAAAGCCCAGGATGTTTTATTTTAAAGCCTCCTCCAAATTTTTTCTGGTTTTTGTTTTGTTTTGTTTTGTTTTTCGAGACAGAGTTTCTCTGTGAAACAGTCCTGGCTGTCCTGAAACTCACTCTGTAGACCAGGCTGGCCTCAAACTCACAGAGATCCACCTGCTTTGCCTCCTGAGTGCTGGGATTAAAGGTGTGTGCCACCACTGTCTCACTAATTTTATGCCTCCTCTAATTTTACCCATTAAAAACTTGTTTCCATGGGCCTGGAGAGATGCTCAGAGGTTAAGAAAAGCACTTGCTGCTGCTCTTTTTAAGGACCCAGGTTTGGGTCCCAGCACCCATGTGGCAGCTCACAACTGTCTGTAATTTCAATTCTAGTGGATCTGACACCCACTTCAGGCCTCTTGTGGGAATGTGTCACTCATATACATAAAATTAAAAATTAAGGTCATGTGGTGGTGCACGCCTGTAATCCCAGCACTCAGGAGGCAGAGGCAGGCAGATCTCTGAGTTCAAGGCCAGCCTGGTCTAAAAAGGGATTTCCAGGACAGTTAGGGCTGTTGCACAGAAAAAATCCTGTCTTGAAGAACAAAACAAACAAGAATTAAGAAGGAACTAGATGTACACTTGCCTTTAGTCCCAGTCAGTACTCAGGAGGCAGAGGCAAGCAGAGACCTTTGTGCGTTCAAGGCCAGCCTGTTCTGTGTAGCAAATTCCAGTCAAAACTACACAGTGAGACTCTATCTCAAAAGACAAAAAGGAAAAAAAGTAAGAAAAGATGCCAGGATTGAGCCTCTCATACTGGGACTGCTTGTGCATGCTGCTACCCTCCCTGTGTGTTTCAGGGATACGTCGGGCCAGGGCAGGTTCTGCACCATCTTCAGGTCCTACTCCAGGGGTGCGCAGGTAAGACCTCACCGCTGTGTTGTCTGGTAGGTGCCTCTCCTGATTGTCTCTGAGCCTGGATCACTGTTCTGCTAGTTCACTAAGTTCTTTACTCCCTTTGACATGTTTTGTTTTCTCCAGCACCAGGGATTGAGATCTGGGCCTTGTGCATGATAGGTGGGGTTCCACTACTGAGCTGCATCCTCAGCCCATTTTTCCTAAGTATTTTGATGTCCAGACATCAGGTCCCCAAAAGCCCATCTTTCCCTCTGTATAGGAAGGATGCTCAGCTTTGGAGCCTCCATTTCCAGACTACCTGTGTGGGAGGCAACTGAGTCTCTATTGTACCTGTCTAGTGTCCTTGTTTGAGCCCTTGATGTTCTCATGGTGCCTCAAGATGTGCCCTGGGCTTAGCACAGCCACTACAGTGGCCTCTCCAAGCTGTTGAGATGCAGCTTAGCCATCTGGACCAAAGGTGTCCCCCTGATACCTCCCTCACAGAGTTGTATAGCCCCTAAAGTGTGTGAGTGGATGTGGAGGTGACCTGGGCTATATCAAAGCTAGAACTCCACAGATTGGAAATGTTAAAGATGGGCTGCAGCCAATTCTCTGGACAGGAAATAAGCTGTGGGGATCTTGTCTTGGCTGCAGAAGAACACCATGCATGTGCAGTCCCATGGATGCTGTGGCTACTATTCCCTGTTCTCTGGGGTTCCCTACATGCTTTCAGATTTTTTTTAACCATTCTGAAACCAGAGGGGAAGTAGTTGAGACCTGTGTAAACAGAACTGCTTTACTGCTATATGAGGGGAGTGCATGGAAGTTCAGTCCCATTGGGATGTGCACCTCAAACTTCTGGAAGATCCAGATAATCCCCAGGCTCAGACCCTACCTCTAGACAGCCAGGGAACAAAGGGCCAGACCCTGAGGGAAGAAGCATAGTCTGAAGTCCAGATACTTTCAGAGAAAAGGAAAGTGAGGGACATTAGGCCAAGGATGAAGATGAAT
The DNA here is from genome assembly GCF_903995425.1 of Onychomys torridus. Lineage (NCBI taxonomy): Eukaryota > Metazoa > Chordata > Mammalia > Rodentia > Cricetidae > Onychomys > Onychomys torridus. Next base: position 19,219,867 of record NC_050450.1, on the reverse strand, counting down.
TCAACAGGCCCTTCTTCACTTCTCTTCCCCCCCCCCCCTTTTTTTAAAGCCAGGTGTTGAGGCACACTCTCAAAAAAATTATTTATTTATTTATTTATTTATTTAATATGTATACAGAAGAGGGCACCAGATCTCATTATAGATGGTTGCGAGCCACCATGTGGTTGCTGGGAATTGAACTCAGGACTTTTGGAAGAGCAGTCAGTGCTCTTAACCTCTGAGCCATCTCTCCAGCCCACTTCCCTCTTTTTTTAATGTGTTTTATGTGTATGGATGTTTTGCTTGCATGTATGACTGTGCACCACTTGTAGGCCTGGTAGCAATGGAGGTTAGAAGAGGACCTCAGGTCCCCTGGGAGTGGAGTTACAGATGGTTCTGAACAGCTGTGTAGGTTCTGGGAATCAAATTGGGGTCCTTTGGGAGAATAGTCAGTGCTCTTAGGCACTGAGCCATCTCCACAACTCCTCTCCCTGATTTTTGAGACAGGATCTCTTTTTTTTTTTTTCTTTTTTAGTTTTTCGAGACAGGGTTTCTCTGTGTAGCTTTGAGCCTTTCCTGGAATTTGGTAGCCCAGGCTGGCCTCGAACTCACAGAGATCCACTTGGCTCTGCCTCCCAAGTGCTGGGATTACAGGCGTGCGCCACCACCGCCCGGCCCTAGAGACAGGATCTCATACTACATAGCCCAGGTGGGCCTCAAACTCTGCAGGGACCCTCCTTCTCCAGCCTTTCAGCTGCTGGAGTGACATGCACGAGCCACCACTCTCTCCCCCATTGTTTTAAAAAAGAAACAATGAATAGCTCTTAAACTTTTTTTTTTTTTTTTGAGAGAAAAGGAGAGAACACACACAAGCACCAGGCTGTCCTGGAACTCTGCTGCAGACCAGTGTGGCCTTGAACTCAGAGAGTGCTGGGATTAAAGTGCACCACCACCGCCCACTGTAGACCATCATAGTTTTTGAGTTAGGGTCTTGGTATGTAGCTCTGGCTGGCCTAGACCTAGCTATCTAGACTACTAACAGAGTGGCTTCCAGTTTGCAGCAATGCCCCTGCCTCAGTCTCCTGAGTGATGGGATTATAAATGTGGACCTTAATCTCTGCCATGTGTAGTTATTATAGATATTAATATTTTTCACCCACTGACCTGGCTCCTTGAGGTCTGACAGTTCCAGTTTGGCTTCTCTCAGTGGTACCTGACCTCAAGGTAGGGATGGGGCCCCTCCAGGCTAGAGAAGTTCCTCCCCAGCTGCTTCCCTGTTTGAGCTAGGCCTGTTCCCTACCTCTGGGTAAGGGTACCTTTGTCTCAATAGGACTTGGGGCTAGCCTGAGTGTTTGAGAAATGGCAATTCTGATTCCCTCCTCCAATCTTTGCCCTTCTCTGTCCTCCATGTATGAGAACCTGTGGGGAGAGGAGTGGGTGACTCAGTGGGTGGACTCTGATTGCTGAACTCTCAAAGTCAACTCATAGGATGAGAGGCACATTGGCACTGTGTTAACCCTTTGTGGTGGGCAGTGTGCTCAATATCGCCCCTGCTGGAGAGTCCATGATGGTGGCCCCGCTGGGATATTTGAGGCAGATGGAGACAGCCTAGAGCTGAGCTCCCAGTAATTGGTCTCTAAGGGATGTGGCAGGAAAGGCCCTGTAGCAAATCCTGCTTAGCCTGACTAGGGCAGCTCTCACTGACTACTGCTCCTTGAGTGACTGACATTCTGCTGTACAAGTTTGGAGTTGAAAAACTCAGAGCTGCCTCCATTCAGCCCCAGGTGCCCCTAGAGCAGAGTTCGCTGATGGACTGACTTCCAGAATGCTTGGCCCTCTAGTGAGTTCTGTGGCTCTTTACACCCCTCCCCTAACCAAAGCCTTAGATCTGTGTGTGGGGGCTTAGCCTGTGTGGCTTTTGAGTGATTTCAGAGTAATGCCTGTGACTGGCCTGGATTTAAAAAATTGTTAAATAGTCAGTTCTGCCCCAGCCATGTTCTCAGGGGGTGGACAGGATGGCATATGTGAGCTGGGTCTATTTAACTCACAGAAGGTCCCCTCCTGCTACTCTCCTGTTGGGTGGCAAGTACATTTCCCACCTGTAGATTGTGGCCATGCTAATGATCTGTAAAGTCTTCCGGGCCATATTTCTAGGCATACACACACACACACACACACACACACACACACACACCTACACACACACACACACACACCTGTGGATAATCTCCATCCATCCATCTCACAGGGAATCCTCCTGGTGTATGACATCACCAACCGTTGGTCCTTTGATGGCATTGACCGGTGGATCAAGGAGATCGATGAGGTAGGTGTGGGTTTGTACCTCTCCAGGAGAGACTGTAGGACCAAGCTGTGATTGGGGCATGCCTGGGAGTGTTGTTCAGCAATAAACAACTGGACTCCGCCATCTACTTGGTTCCATCCACACCTTCCTGGACTTGCTTCATTGCAGAATGCAGACACTAGGAGCCCTGCATATGGCCAAGGGGTGGGGGTGGCATGTCATTGTGCTTCTGCTAAGTTCTGAACCCCTCCTAAGCATGCACCTGGTGTTCCCCGGATCCTGGTTGGGAACCGGCTACACCTGGCCTTCAAGCGGCAAGTCCCAACGGAGCAGGCCAGAGCCTACGCAGAGAAGAACTGCATGACCTTCTTTGAAGTCAGCCCCCTGTGCAACTTCAACGTCATTGAGTCCTTCACTGAGCTCTCTCGTATCGTGCTTATGCGGCATGGCATGGAGAAGATCTGGAGGCCCAATCGAGGTAGGACTGAGACTTAGTTCTGATAGGATGCTAGCTAGTGGAGTCATGGGAGGCTGATGGTGGAGCTGTAGGCATCCATAGTAGATTTATGGGTTGTCTCCTAAGAGATTTATGGGCTGCCTGCCCAGACCTAGAGCAAGTGACCTCTTCTCTTGCCATGCTCTGAGAGCAGAACTCTGCACAGTCACCTTCACTGCTGGTCGTCTGTGCAGCTCAGCAGTGCTTATGCCAAGCACTTGACCAGAAGTCCTAGTGACGGCCTTATTTTCAGGGTGCTTTCTAGTAGGGCTCACTACTAGGTACAAAGATGGTTACAATGTCACCCTAAGATGAAGTCACAGAGGAGAACAGGGTAATTAAATCCCTCTCTTGGGCAAAAAGACTTCTGCCAAATACAGCCAGGCAAGACTGAGTTAACCTCCAACCAGAGCTATCTCAAGGGCTGCGTTCCAGAGTTAGTCTGCCTCCTCACCCACCCCAGTCTCATAGAGCAGCTGGACAGCAGCACTTTGTAGTGTTTTCTGCTTTACGAAGGCAGGAGACAGGAGCCAACCAGTGGACAGATAGTGGGGCATTCCAGGAGCCCTGAGCTGGTGCGGGCACCAGGAGTTTTGAGACTCAGCCAGGCTTTACAGGTAGTCTGAGGATCATGAACCCCTCAACACCTCTCCTCACAAAACCTCATTACCTATCTGTTCCCTCACTGTCTTCCCCTCCCCTCAGTTTTCAGCCTGCAGGACCTCTGCTGCCGCGCCATTGTGTCCTGTACCCCTGTGCACCTCATTGACAAGCTCCCACTACCTGTCACCATCAAGAGCCACCTCAAGTCCTTTTCCATGGCCAACGGCATGAACGCTGTCATGATGCACGGCCGCTCCTACTCCCTGGCAAGTGGGGCCGGGGGCAGTGGCAGCAAGGGCAACAGCCTTAAGAGATCCAAGTCCACCCGTCCCCCCCAGAGCCCGCCTCAGAACTGCTCTCGGAGTAACTGCAAGATCTCCTAGCGGGACCCATGGGCTCCGCTTGCTCAGACTCGGCCTACGCTGCAGCACTCCTGGCCAGGCACTGGGCCCTGCTGCATGCAGGAAGACTTGGCTACACAACCCTCTCTCCAGGCTTTCCTCCACATCTGAGCTAGTGGAGGGGAGGAGCGTGCAGGAGAGAACATGCTCCACAGACCAGGCAGCAGGGCTGCTGGTGCTACAGGGACCAGGTCTGAACTGATCCTGGACTCCAGGCTAGGAGTGAGCCTGGCTCCCCTTTATTTATATGGAGAACATTTTACCTGTTTTGTACATTTGTAAAGGGCTGTCAGGGAAGCCTGGATGCCCCTCATAGCCACATCAGCCATTGGGGAAGCTCAGGATGTCAGGGAAGGGGGGATGAAGCAGTGATGGAGGGTTCAGCGTTGAAGCCAGATGATCATTGGATTTATAAGCATCCTTCCTGGGTATTGACATTGCTCAGAGGCCAGTGGGAAACAGATGGGGCCAAGGTGTACTCCAGATGCTCCTGGTAGCAGTCTTGGCTCCAGCTTCCGTTTCTGACAAAGGTGGTCAGTATGCTGGACATGGGCAAGGTTTCTGCTCCTACGAGAAGTTGGTTGCACCTGGGAGCCCCCTGGTATCCCTCCTCAATGTGCCCTGGCACTTTGGGTGATGTTTACACTCAGTATCTCCAGGTTGAGGCAGAGCTCCCTAGAGACTTAAGTGCTTGATGGCCTCCAGTGGTATCTGGGCTTTGGGCACAGGGCCTAGGACCTCAGTGTCAGCTTGTACTCATCAGCTTTGACTATGTTGCTTGCTGCTTGCCTGTTGTGGCCCTTCTGCCTATAAGTTCATGTCACTGGAATCTTTAGCCTGTTTCTTAGTGACATCTCTGGAACAGCTGCCTCAACCATAGGGGTGGACATCAAGCCCCTCCTTAGGGACCCACCTGCTAGAGCAACTTCTGAAGCCATGGACTGTTCCTCCACAATGTTCCTCCTACCCCAGTCTGCTCTAGTCAGCCTTCTCCCCTGTGGGGATGTTGTCCCCAGTGGATGTCCTGTGTGACTGCTTCCCTGTCCTTGCCTGGTGACACAGCCCTCAGGCACGCTGGTGCTTCACTCTACCTCCTGCCCTCAGGGCCCTGGCCATAGCAGGAGCCATGACCCCTTACTGGGGACCTTCTTAGTGCACATTTCCCAAGACCATCTTGCCACGGGTGTTACTAGGGCATTGGTAGAGACAGCGCCAGCCTGCTGTTCTGGGAGATTGGGTTAATGCCTGTAGGGCCAGGGCTATGGTTGTGGGAACTGCCTGATAAGCAGCCGCTCCTGGGACCTCACCCAGAGGCTGGATACAATCAAGCATCACCTTTCCCCACCAGTCCTGTGCTATTGATAGAGACCTTTTCTCTGGAGTCGTGAATAGAATGGTATAGACTTTGAGGAGGACCTGGATTGGCCTGCGTGCACACCATCAACACTACCCTTGCTGCTGTGGGTTCCACCATTCCTGGGTTCTTTGTTCTTATTCTTTGTACAGTAAATGGACTTCAGCAGTGAGCTCATGTCTTTCTTTGTGAACATCAGTCTGGCTTCATGGGGCTGTGGTTTGTTGGGGGTGGTGAGGGCTGTCTGGAAGTGTGCTCTGCCACAGGAGTCAGCACTGCTTTGTGCCTGCCAGAATGATCCCAGGCTTTGTTAACTGTCCCCTGCAGCTGACCTTGGTGACCTGCAGCCATCCATCCACTGGGTTCACATTCCCAGTGACAGAGTAGCCTGGCCTGGTTACAAGCCACACTGTTTCCTGGGGTCTAATCTTGGCCAGGCCAGCATCAGGCAGCCTGACTATTCACAGAGCCTTTGCTTATAGCCCACAGCAGACCATCTCACATAGTTAACACAGCTTCAAGAGCATCTGTAAATGGGACCTGGAGTTGGTGCCTTTCGAAGGAAAGCATCTAGCAGGTTACTGGGCTGTGCAGGGCCCTGCTCAGCTAGGGTTATGTCTGATACACTGGAAGGCAGAGCTGAGTGGGGCAGTAAAGGTCATTCTAAACATGGCCTCTGGCTTAGGTACCACCTGCACTTTTCCTTAGGAGCATCCCTGCCCCCTCCCTCATTACCAGGAATCGGCTCACCCACAGCTCTTTTGTAAGACAGCAGACAGTGGCGCCTTGTAGCCATCTCTTGATCTCCTGGCTAGACCAGACTCTTATTACCCTGCCTCCTGGGTCAAGAGGTCAGACAAAGGGTCACACAGACTTTTTCCTTCCTGTCTCTGAGAAAACCACTCCCTGGGGACCTCTGGAGCCACAGAAAGGGTTTGGAAAGGCAGATTCCAGGCAGGCCCTTTGTCTTGCCACCAGCTTTGATCTCCCTGCCCTCCCCCACAGTGGTGGAGCCGCTAGTCCAGTTAAAGAATGGATGCTGGCCCTCATGGTGGGTTGTTGGGGCAAGGTTTGAATGTACTTAGATCCCTAATCAACATCTAGGATGTTTTCTCTTTGAAGGATGCGCTTGGCCATCCCTTGAGACAATCACATATCCAGTCTTACGTGTAGTCAGTTTGGTGGCTTCTCTGTGCCCTTGTTTATACTATGTACCACTGCCATGAGACTCTCTTTGGCCCGTGTGCACGGATTGTCTGTTTCCACTCAGACAAGATAGTCATTTTATTTTATACCTGCCTTGCCCATCTGAAGGCACTGAGTGGCATAGCACCCTGGCTATGGAGCCAGGAATCCTGTTTTAGAGAAACAGGTGTGTCTGGGAGGGTAAATCCTGCTGAGCTGTGCCCTCCACTGGTGAGCTGGCCAAAGCCTGACAGGGCTTGTTTTTGTTTTTTTTTGAGACAGTGTCTCCTTATGTAGCCAGGCTGACCTGGAATTTACTGTGTAGCTCTGGGCTGGCCTCAGTCTGAACTCTCCTGCCACCATCCCCTCACTGCTGAGATTACAGGTATGCACCACCATGCCAGGCACCCTAGCAGGTTTCTTATTCTACGCCAAGACCTGCTGGTAAGTGTGACACTTGAAGGGTCCTGGAAGGGGACAGAACCTCTACCACTTGCCATCCGAAGATGTGCCTTAATATCCTGTGACAGGTGCCATCCTTGGCCGCCTTTGGAGAAAACCCAGGCTAGTCAGCTAGGGCTGGAGACTGGAGGGCTGAGGGCAAAAGCTGAAATCTACCAGCCCTGCCCCTCCTCCCTGGGTAGAGGGTGGGAGGGTCTTTAAGGAGACTTTGATCCCTGCTGGGCTTCAGCTCCTAGAGGGAGGGGCTCGGATTACAGCATCCCCTCCCTGGTTTAACCAGCCCTTCTCCGCCCCTTGGTGACCCTAGTGGTCAGTTGCTCTGAGCTTCAGGGCCTCTGGCCCCTCCCCAGCCCTTCCTCCTCTTCCATTCCCAGTCCTAGGCTGACCAGAGCCTGTGAGCCACCCACAGTGGTTGGGAGAGGGCCAGCCAGTACTTTGTGGACAGGTTCTGAGAGACCCCAGAATACCTATTCATATTGCCAGAAAGGATCATCAGCTGTGTGCTCTAGCCTTTGGGGGGGAGGTTGGGCCAAAGAGTCACAGAAGAGGGTCCGTTGAGGCCGGGGTAGCAATCCTAGGCCCAGGACCCTATCAGGTGGATGCCTGTGGGGAGTCCTGGCTCCACAAGTGGCTGGTGGCCACACACACCCACCCCCTGGCCCTGTGGTCCCCATGCCTGCCCCACAGCCTTTCCTGCCTCTGCTCTTTGTCTTCGTGCTCATCCATCTGACCTCGGAGACCAACCTGCTGCCAGAGCCTGGAAGCCACCCTGGCATGTGCCCCAACCAGCTCAGCCCCCACCTGTGGGTGGACGCCCAGAGCACCTGTGAGCGTGAGTGCACCAGGGACCAGGTGAGCACTAGCATCTCATGGGGTCCTGGGCCCCACTCCAGCTCTTTCCTCAGTGGGTGGAGTAGACCCCAACCCTAGCAGTCTGCTTTCTCCAGGGCCCTCCATACTCATTTCCCTGGATTTGGGGCCATGACCCGTACACAGGGTTCAAAGGATACCCCCACCATTTTGCCCTCACCTGTCTGAAGAATAAGATCTCCAATTCCTAGACTGACTCATCCTCACCAATACTGTCTCTAGCCTGCCTAAGCACAACTTGCTTTCTTGAGTCATGTGGACCCAGGCCTCTGACCTACCCCTGCAAATAGTACCACTCTGCCCTGCCCTGCCCTGCCCTGCCCTGCCCTGCCCGTGGTCCTTTCCTCATATCCCAGGCTGGGAAGGGGACAAAGAACTCCCTAAGTGGTGCGCCCTCTGATGGCAGAGCAGCTGCTAGCACACTGCTCCATCCGCACAGCTGGGGGTGCTAATGAGGCCTGCTTGGGGGTGCTGAGGATTCAGTGGGGTTGAATAAGGTGACACATGGCCTTGCGGCTCGTACTGTTCACAAAGTACCGCCACCATTTTCCATAGAGAAGCAGGCTTTAGGAGAGGCGGCCACTTCTTGGGTAGAGAGCAGGGTAGGGCAAGGCTGGGAAGGGGTCAGGGCTCCACTAAACTGTCTCTGTCCCTCAGGACTGTGCGGCATCTGAGAAGTGCTGCACCAATGTGTGTGGGCTGCAGAGCTGCGTGGCGGCCCGCTTCCCGGGGGGTGGCCCAGCTGTCCCTGAGACAGCAGCCTCCTGTGAAGGCTTCCAATGCCCACAACAAGGTTCTGACTGTGACATCTGGGATGGACAGCCAGTTTGCCGCTGCCGTGACCGCTGTGAGAAAGAACCCAGCTTCACTTGTGCTTCTGATGGCCTCACCTATTACAACCGCTGCTATATGGATGCAGAGGCCTGCCTGCGGGGTCTCCACCTGCATGTTGTACCCTGCAAGCACATTCTCAGTTGGCCACTCAGCAGCCCAGGACCCCCTGAGACTACTGCTCGACCAACCCCTGGGGCTGTCCCCATGCCACCTGCCCTGTACAACAGCCCCTCACCACAGGCAGTACACGTCGGGGGAACAGCCAGCCTCCACTGCGATGTTAGTGGCCGTCCACCACCTGCTGTGACCTGGGAGAAGCAGAGCCATCAGCGGGAGAACCTGATCATGCGCCCTGACCAGATGTATGGCAACGTGGTTGTCACCAGTATTGGGCAGCTAGTGCTCTACAATGCCCAGCTGGAGGATGCAGGCCTGTATACCTGCACTGCACGTAATGCTGCTGGCCTGCTGCGGGCTGACTTCCCCCTCTCTGTTTTGCAGCGGGCAAATACTCAGGACAGGGACCCAGGTGTCCTGGCCCTGGCTGAGTGCCAGCCTGACACGCAGGCCTGTGTTGGGCCCCCCACCCCTCATCATGTCCTTTGGCGATTTGACCCACAGCGAGGCAGCTGCATGACCTTCCCAGCCCTCAAATGTGATGGAGCTGCCCGGGGCTTCGAGACCTATGAGGCATGCCAACAGGCCTGCACCCGTGGCCCTGGGGATGCCTGTACGCTCCCTGCAGTCCAGGGGCCCTGCCAGGGCTGGGAGCCACGCTGGGCCTACAGCCCACTGCTACAGCAGTGCTACCCCTTTGTCTACAGTGGCTGTGAAGGCAATGGCAATAACTTTGAGAGCCGGGAGAGCTGTGAGGACGCTTGCCCTGTACCACGCACACCACCATGTCGTGCCTGCCGCCTCAAGAGCAAGCTGGCTCTGAGCTTGTGCCGGAGTGACTTTGCCATTGTGGGTCGACTCACAGAGGTCCTGGAGGAGCCAGAGGCTGCAGGTGGCATTGCTCGTGTGGCCTTAGATGATGTGCTCAAAGACGACAAGATGGGCCTCAAGTTCTTGGGCACCAAATACCTGGAGGTGACCTTGAGTGGCATGGACTGGGCCTGCCCGTGCCCCAATGTGACAGCTGGCGATGGGCCTCTGGTCATCATGGGTGAGGTTCGGGAAGGTGTGGCCATGTTGGATGCCAACAGCTATGTCCGTGCTGCCAGCGAGAAGCGAGTCAAGAAGATTGCAGAGCTGCTTGAGAAGAAGGCTTGTGAACTCCTCAACCGCTTCCAAGACTAGCTTTATCCATAATCCCCATTCTTGCCTGCCTTCCTGCTGAATAAATGTCTGTACCTGTGGGATTCACAGCCTCTGGGTCTCTTCTAGCTGCAGCCCCCCATCACCACTGTCTGTCTGTTTAGTTGGAGGCCTGTCAGGAAATGGAGCTCCAGTTTCTGCTTGAGGGTTATCAACTAGCACCAAGTCACTCTTGGGGGGGCCTCCTACAGACCTACAAGTTTCTCTCCAGGGACATAGGAGGAAGCCAGCTCAATCCTGCTTCAGCCACCTCCAAGCCCCAATCTTCCCTCAGACCAAGCCCCTTTTGCCCTCCCCCAGGTATTCCCAGCAAGCTGTGTGTTATAGATGTCCCACAGTGGGCTAGAACTGCTTTATTTCAAGGCCCACTGGACCTAGGTTCTCTGCAGCACTGTGGCCACCGGACAAGAAGGGGTTGATTTATCCCAAGGAGTGACTCAGTGAGGGAGGGGCTTGTGCCATGACAGAACCTTTGACAGAGATGCAGGCACATGGGAGGTAGGAAATAAGTTATTCTTTCCGGAAAATCAGGCACTTGTTGTTGGCTGGCATGTCCACCTGGAAAAATACTTTGCTGGAGTGGCCCTTAGTCACAGGGAGATTACCCACCCCCACATTACCCTGCCTACCATCCTCTCCAGGACCAAGCCACTGGCCTGGCCTAGTTCCTCCAGGAGGGCTGTGTCACGAAGACCCCACTCTGGGTTCCTGCAGTCAGGGAGGGAGGTAAAGGTCACTTGAAGAATTGAAGGTATCATCCAGCCCAGCTACCCTCTGAGCCAAGCCCCCTCCCACCCAGGTCTGACCTGCATCTGAGGGTCAGGTCAAAGTCCACGTTGCTCTGGGGAAAGATCTTCCCATTGACTGCAAAGGGCTGTCGGAACAAGGAGACACAGTCCATAGACCCAAGGTCAGTCGTTCCCATGGGACTGATTTGCTGGGATCCAGAGTATGCAAAGAACACCCCCTTTCTGCTCCCAAGGAGGAAAAGGGCAAGGGCCCAGCCTCAGGGCAACTAGAGACTGGGAAACACCTAAGGGTGCTAGGGACCTCTTAAGGTAGGGTCACTCACCCCATAGGTGATCAGCACAGCCTTGGTTTTAAGCAACTGTCCGGCTGCTTTGAAAAGCCCCTGAAGAGAGGAGGCAGGGTAAGCCGGGCTGGGCACTCAAGACTCAGGCCTCCCTCCCTGCAACATGAAAGCTGGACCCCACAGTGGTCCTCACCTCAGTGCAGTTCAGGGGGCTGATGTGGATCATATTGATGCAGAGCAACAGGTCCAGCGATCGCTGCGGAATCCCGCCCCATTGCTCCCACTCCCAGGTCACATCCAGGTACAGCGGGGCCTTCACATTGGACAACCCTTGGGCTTGAGTGGTGGCGGCAATGCTGTGGAGAGCAGCGCGTGGGCTAGGGTCAACCATGCCCCTCAGTGGCTCAGGGGCTAAATCCTAAGGAGCGGCCAGCAGGTAGCTTTGTTGACCCTGCAGCCGGTCGCGTCCACTTCCTCAGTCTAGCACCCAGACCTGGTCCCGCCCTCTCTTCCCGTCCGCCAGCCCCGCCGGCCGCCTAGTCCCAAGGCGCGGCAAGTGGGAGGCACCGCTCCGCCGCACCTGTCCAGGCATCGCTGGTCCACGTCCGACGGCTGC